>NW_020884874.1:22937155-23022306 GCF_003945725.1 Corapipo altera
GAAGAGAAGAGAAGAGAAGAGAAGAGAAGAGAAGAGAAGAGAAGAGAGGTCTCTTCCTAGTATCCAGTTAGAAAGAGCAGCGCTGGAGTTCTTGGGTACAGCAGAGATCAACATCATCTAGGTGTCCTCTTTCCACAAAGCAGGTGATGATGGCTAAGGAAGGCTATGCAGGGTACCTATGGACCTGCATAATAGTCCTTTGCCATTCTCACAAAAAAATTTAAGCCACTTCTTGTCTTTGGTCTTCTTCACAACTTCTCAGCTCTCAAAGAAATAATCATTCTTTGTGGTTACCAAGAAGTCTTGACTTCAAGAAGTAGCAAAGCTTTGTAACAGTCCTGCAGACGAAGATTTCTAATGTCTGGTAGAGCAGAATATCTTCCAGGTACTGCCTTTTCTTTCTGATGCATTTAGTAAGGATGTTTCAAAGTTGGGGTTTTTTCCCCCATCAGCTCCAATAGCATATTTTCATTCCCAGAGATTACAGAATGAGGGACACTGTAGCAACATATCTCTTTTGCACTAGGTGCAGCATGAACACAAGTGCAGATAATTTCTTTGAATTGTGTAGAATTACATTTGACATTAGTCAAAACGCCAAAAAATATGTGCCTTGGGAGTTTACTAAAAGCTACATTCTTCAAACACTGCTTCAGACCTTCTCTGTAGATAGTTTTAAAATAATCTCTTCCTTTGAAATTGAATCAGTGTTGGATGTGATCATGAGAATTTATTCTACCTGACAATTCTTTAAAATATTATGTAAGGGATGGAAAAAAAAGGAAAAAAAAGAAAACTAGAGTACTAATTGTCTAGAGTGAGAAACATTTTAATCATATCAAGTTTTTATATTATCTGATAAGTGGAAACAGCTTCTTCATTGGTTAACGTCTTTTCAGTATATCCAGTATAGCTGGGTATTACACTGTCAACAAATCAGTCATTCACTAGGAAACACAGCCAAGAGACAAATCTATCAAATTGTTATTGTCCCAAATAAGAGTGACAGAGCATTCTGAAATGTGAAGACAGTTTTTAAGCATTTGGCATAAAATCCAGTTACACAAAGTAGCCTTTCCCCAAAAATGAGATGCTGGAACCCTGCAAAATCGCAATTCTATTTTTGGCTGACTCAGAGCAGGGATTTGAATTAATGTATCCTGCCTAGAAGAACACCTGAAAAAGCAGACCATGAAGTCATTTTTATGCTATCCTCTTGCTCCATGAATATTTAAATAGTCTGTGCAGAATATCATGGCTCTGACAGAAAAGGCTGAGGGAGAGCTTCTCTACCAAAATATTTGAGACTTCTTTAGTAACATCTGTGTGCTGTAAATGGTCAGATCCCTACATCAAGAAAGGTCTTGACCCTGTGCATTTCATAAGTTTACATGAATCCCCTGAGCACTGGGTTATTAGATAAAAATGTAAAATCAGGATACATTTTGCTTATCTAAAATGCTGCTTCTCTTACCTTTTATCTCAAATAAGCCAAAATAAAATATTCTGTTTCAGACTGAACAAAATATTTTGCATGAGTCCAGAGTGACAAGGTTTTTTTCAGCAAAAACGAAAAAGAACTATACAAACCAGAATGAAAAAAATGACCCAAAATGAAATATTTATATTTCAATCCAGCCTTCAGATAAAAGGATATATCTATTGAATGGCTCTAATACCTAGATTTGAAGAGCTGCTGAATATCTCCTCTCTAATTGACTGTAACCTAGATGCACTGGTAAAAGCTGAAATACACTGTATCTCTCAGAATCACCTCTGGAACATCAAAAAGCTGGAGGCTCAAATGTCAGCAAGTTTAAGTAAACAAAGAGAGATTTATGCTGATTTACGATAGGACCTCAGCATAGTGTTTGTTGCAAGGCTCAATAAAGTGTTCTAAGGTTTTGTTACCTCTTGTTCTCATTTTATACAGTAAATGAAGAAGGTTAATAATTCCCAAGTTAGTCCATGGCTGGTACTCATATAGTAAAAGTGAAAGAGAAAAAGGCACTGTGGCTTTT
The DNA here is from genome assembly GCF_003945725.1 of Corapipo altera. Taxonomy (NCBI): domain Eukaryota; kingdom Metazoa; phylum Chordata; class Aves; order Passeriformes; family Pipridae; genus Corapipo; species Corapipo altera. Next base: position 22,939,177 of record NW_020884874.1, read on the forward strand.
GCATTTCTAAAGTAGTTACTCAGTGTTTATTCCACAGGTATCTGAGACAGGTGCCTTGCACGGAAAAAAATGTGGCATAGCTATCACAGAGGAATTGAATTTTAAACCCAATATACCTGTAAGATAAAGTGTGCCTTCAGGTATACCTAAGTCAAAGTTTGACCCTACTGCTCTGATTCTATAGTTGCACAGAAATAAAAATAAATTACTATGACTGTGTCAATGCAGTTTATTGCATATTACTGCATCTGTTCAAGGGGACAAAAAGTATCTACCTAGGTATAGCCTACTGGGCATCCTAAATTCACAACAATGTATAGGTGGCGCTGAAGAATATGTCATAAATTAGCAACTAGTTATGGCGAAATTAATGTAATTGGAAAATTAATAATACTGACACAGAAGATGTTGCAAAGATGATAAGGGAGCAGGTGTAAATGCTGGGCATGATCTTAAAATTTAGGCTGTATTAAGAAGATCTTTTAAGAAGATCTTTTTAGGAAGACATATACTGATAGGACATGTATGTCTCTCCATATGATACTTAAGTTACCCATGCATAGAGGAAGAGTAACATGCAGAGGAAGAGTAACATACTTACAGTTAAGTATGAAGAAGGTACTGAAGAAAACAAAGGGTAATGCTTAGGATCTAGTTCTGAAAGTACTAATCTGTTTATCTAGTGTGCATCTGCTCATCTAGAGAGCACTAGGAGGTGCAGGTACTGCTGAGAAAGATTTTGGGATTCAGTAACACGGGAGCATTGACACTAATGAAGATGACAACTTGAATGTCTGGCTGCTGCATAGAAGCAAAGCATAACTGCTTAAATGTCCCAGGTTAAAGCCTTGTCTTATAAACCATGTTGGACAAATATGAGACAAAGTTTGCATGTGATGTGATGTTAGCATCACCAGAAAAAAAAGTCTGAATAATTGAATCCAAGAGATCAGAAGAGAACTACTTTAAAGCACTCATGACTTTGTGGACGACTTTGAAATGCAATCTGTTAGGACATAAAGTTGCATAAATACTTCTAATCAAATAGAGCTTGTGTATCTCTTCCTTGATTTTTCTTAATTAACAAAGGAAAATTGAATGAGGATTTTAATAAACCCCAGACTGTCTCAGCTCTTTTGCTTTGCTCAGTTCCTTTGCTTTCCAAATAATATTGCCTTCATTGTATCTTATTTTGTTCTAAACATTTGAGTATGGATATTTTTTCTGGTGTCCTGTGTTATTGTTTTGGTTCCTTCTGCCATGCTGCTTCTCTTAATATTTTTTCTAATCTTCCCTTCATTTTACCTTTGCCACTACTGAGATGGTTGTTGGCATTCCTGAATACAAAAGCTAGCTGTTTGCTAGCTGCAGTTTGCCATAGAGATACCAGTTAATTTTGTCAGAATTTCTGTCTAGTAGCCTAGCAGTAAAGATGCTAGGCATTACCTGAGGCATTACTGGTCCACAGATCACTTGCTGTGAAACACACTAAGAAAAGATAGCCTGAGTCCTGAGACAATCATATAACATTTTGGGTGGAGAGGCCATTTGGAAGACTACACAGCTCCACACTATTGCTTCTCAGTTAGGAAAAAAATACTTCATTCCCATCAGATCTCCCTTGAGGTGCTTATTAGCAGGAAAGGGTAATAATGAAAATTATGTGCAGTTATTCTAGAAAAATAAAAGATTATGTTCTTTGTTATAAAACGATAGGCTTAGTTTAAAAAAAACCCTAGCTAATCTTAAAATAAACCCCACAATTTTGGATAACGCTTCCCTGAGTGATCATTTGAATCTCCTATAAGGTATGTTTCCTCATTTTTTTCAAGAGCAGATAAGCCTTAGTGAGTTAATTTAAATTCTATTTCTTTGTCTATAATTAATATCCTTTTCCATATCTCTTATCTTTTCTGTTGCCCATACATGTACAATGGAAGCATCATTTGACCTCAGAACTCTTCTAACAGATAATCTGTTTTTATTAAAGCTGTCCCATCTTGGGATCCTCTTTTTCTTCTGGACCAAGGTGCAAACAGAATATCTCCTGGGTTCCCTCATGTTTCCTCATCACACTTCCTATTACTATCTGCCTCTCCCTCTCTCTCTCTCTTATATTAGGAACTTCATTTCAGTTTTTCGACCAAGAATGACTGTCATAATTCTTCCTTTCTACCTTCACTTCAAGTATCTGGATTACCTATTCCAATTCCTTCTTTGTTTCTGCTTTTTTTCTTTTTTCTTTTTGCAAAAACGAAAGGGAAGGGAACAGAACCCAGAGTTTACATACCTGTGACTATTTTTACTTATCACATTTTTTTTTTCTGGATCTATATTTACTTAATACCACAATATTTTCTAGACTCTGGAAAAATGAATCAATATCCTATTTAGGAGTATTCGTTTGACAGACATGTTTGCATATCCTGGAAATTCTGCATTTCTACATACTTCTCAAGGCTGACTCTAAACTGTAGAACTTGGAACTGTCTTTCAAAAGTTGGACAAGACTTGAAAATCATTTTGTGATCTGGGTTCACAGTCCAGATACATGTTGGTTCTATGTAAGCATGATAGGTCAAGTTAATAGCATCCCCAATTTTTTTCTTCTTTCCCACCTCCCATATAATTTCTTCTGCAACCCAGGTTTAGTCAACATAGAGAGAATTACAGCATTCTCCTCTTGATTCCCTGGCTGGAGGAATGGGGATTGCTGAGAACATTTAGGCATAACCAGAGAAACCACATTCATTGTTTTCATAACAAAGATGACACTGTTACTGCTTTATGTACTTTTATTAGAATTCCTTACCTTATTTGTGCCTTTGGAGATCTATGTAAAATTATCATTTTAGTCCAGTTGTTCTTTTCCATTCCCACTAGCCTTTATCCTTCTTATTTAGGGTCTCTAAAATAACCTGCTTTTTGACAATGAAATCACCACACTGGTTTGTAGGACACAAGTTTTCAGCTACCAACCAGGAATAACACAACTCTTGAGTATGTTGCTATTGCAGTATTGTTTATTTTGGATTTATGGCTGTTTCTTCCCTGAAAACTTCAAAAGGTCAGCTTTTTCCCAGTGAGAAATAGGGAAACTTTTGAAATTTCAGTCTCAAAAACCTTTTTCTTGCCCATTTCTATTTTTACATAAAATTTCTTCCACTCTTAAGGTTTTGGAGTCAACTAATCTGAAATCAAAGGCTCAGATAACCCACTGACACAACAATTACCAGCTACCTCTTCTGCTAAGCCTACCAGATATGAATATGAAACCACTAGTGAAGTCCCAAATGAAGCTCAAGACCCCAAATGAATATTAGAAAGTAAAAAGTATTGTTGATAAATCTGCATTATCCACCTGTCACCTTGATTTCTCCTTTCTCAGAGGTCAAGTAATTTATGACAACAAATCAAGGAGCCCACCACAACGAATGGAAAAGCCCCAAATGTTTCATCATTACAGCTGAAAAACATTCTACTTGAACAGCTAAAACAAGAAATGTGAAGACAAACAGTTCATAGGTGTCAAATAATTTGCTATGGCAATATATGTAAAACACAATCATTAAATTTTTATGTATATTACATACATACAGAATGAAATAAATTACCTCTACTACCTGTGGAATGTATATATGTCATACCAAATTTAAAATTCAAAAAAGCACCAAACAAGAACATTTCTATTAGGTTGGATGCTTTACTTATTTTAGTGAAGTTCAGCAGTGAAGTTTTAAGAACAATTCAGACATCTTTATGTAGGAACCTATGCTTCAGCTTGATCCACATATTACTATGATTGTAACATTTTGTCAGCATCTGAATAAGGGTAAAACATATCACCTACTTTGACTATTTCCTCTAATATTTTCCCCTTGGAAGTCCCTGAGTCCTCTGATTTCTGCTTAGCCTAACTAAAACTAATATATCAAACCTGCTTACAATAGTGACTCATACACTCATACAGTAAACTGCTGCTCATGTTCATTACTTATTCCAACAGTTATCTTCAATTATAGTAAATACTATACCTAGGCATATGGAGAGTATTACTGCTGACCAAGAAAAGCAAATATAGTCATCCATACAAAAAGTGTATCTGGACTGCTGAGTTGTGAATTCACTGAAGAATTAACTTTCCCACAATTTCATAGAAGAAAATCAGCCTTTTCACTTGGGGGTGAGGAAGGGAGGGTCAGATGGAAATTAATAGTAGAAATCTGGAACCTGGCTAGGTTCTATGTAAGTATTTCGTATTTGTACTACAATTTCATGGAGAAGAGTGAATACCTTCACTCACTGGTCTTTACTGGTAAAACTTGTCTTCAACAGTTCTAGTCCCATAAGACCGGTGAAGAATCCTGGTGCAAGGAAGACTTACCCTCAGTGGAGGACGATCATGTCAGGGAGCTCTTAAACAAACTGGACATACACGAGTCCATAGGACCTAATGGGATGCACCCATGAGACCTGAGGAAGCTGGCCACTGTCACTGCAAGATCTTATTCAATTATCTTTATAAGGTCTGAGAACTACAGATGGGTCAAGCATAATCTCAGTCCCTGGGAGGGTGAGAGAGGACATCTTCCTGGAAGCCATTTCTGAAGGTATAAATGCCAAAAAGAAAATTGGGACTAGTCAGCATGAATTTTTGACTTTATATTCTTGGTGAACCCAAATAGCCTTCTGTGATATAGTGACTAGCTCTGTAGACAGGGGCTGACAAGTATAAGACATTGTTTATCTAGATTTCAGTAATGCTTTCGACATTGTCTCTCATAACATTCTCACAAACAAACCAATGAAGTACAGACTAGATAAGTGGACAGGAATGAACTGAAAGATGACTGAATCAGACAAGAAAAAGAAACCCAGATACTAAAGTAAACAAAATGTTAAACTAGGCCTTGAGACAAAGAAACAATTACTAAACTGTCAGGATCAAAGGCTTTCAATCTGCAGAACAAAGTCTAACTGGAGGCCAATCACTAGTGGTGTACCCCAGGCATTTACAGTGGGGAAGTGCTGTCTGAATGGACAATAAGCTGACCAAGAGACAGCAATGTGCACTTACATCAAAGATCAACAGCCTCCTGGTTTCATTTAGAGAAGTCTTGCCCTCAGGTTGAGGGAAATGATTGTGCCCCTCAGTTTAGCCTGGTGAGACATACCTTAAGTGCTGGGCCCAGTTTTGAGCTCCCCAGTGCAAGAAAGACATGGACTGAGTACAGCAAAGGGCCATAAGAATTTAGATACAGGAGCTTCTGTCACACAAAACAAAGCAGAGAGAACTGGCTCTGTTCAAAGTCGAAAAGGCTCAGGGGGATTCTGTCAATGTGTAAAAACACCTGACCGGAAGAGGCAAAAAAGACAGAGTCAGACTCATAGAAAATGGTTCTTCACCCAGAGGGCGGCTGGGCACTGGACCAGGCTCCCCAGAGAAGTGGTCACAGCACCAAGCTTGATAGAGTTCAAGAAGTATTTGGACTATGTTGTCAGGCACATGGTGTGACTCTTGGGGCTGGTCCTGGGCAGAGCCAGGAGTTGGACTCAATGATCCTTGTGAGTCCCTTCCAACTCAGAATATTCTGTGATTCTCTGATTCTTCTCACTGGTGCCCAGTACCAAGCCAAGAGGTAATGGGCACAAACAGAAATAAAGTTACATCCCTTCAAGCATTAGAAAAAATGTATACTGAAATTCAAATTAGAACAGGTTTACTGAGAGAGTGGTCAAATATAGGTTTCCCAGTGAACTTTTAGAGTCTCCATCCTTAGAGATATTGAAAACACTACTAAAAATGGTCCTGATGAACATCTGAGAAGGGGGTTGACCTAGATAAGCTCCAGCAGTTTCTTCCTATCTCAGTTATTCTGTGATACAACAATATCAATTTTAAACAGGGCCTTGACTCTTGTTAGGACTTGTATGGACACATATATGAGGTTTTGATGCCAGTTAGAAAAACAGTTGAAATCTAAACTTTACTCAGTCTTAATTTTAAAAATTATATTTTCTCAGGAGATTTTTAGAATGCAGTACAAGTAGTTTGCAAATTCCAGGAGTGGATTAGCAAAATTATGCAAGACTTTCATAGAAACAATGCAGCAGATACTGTTCTATGGCGCTGTTTCTTTTCCCTAATTTGATCTTAGACACTGTCAAAGAACTGTTTTAAAAATGTTTAAAGACTTTCATCTTCATCTTCTGTCTTCTTTAAGCCAAGAATACCAGCTTTCAGAACCATTGAAGCTGAGACTGTTTCTTCATTGCCTACAGTGTCCTTCACCATTTTGTAGGATTTAGTAATCTTTACCAAAGTTCCACAGTATAGAAAGGCTTTTACTACTCATTTATATAGCATATGTGTTTCCCTCCGCTTTTTTTTTGCTTTCCCTGTATGATTATATTTCCTTTATATATAAAGCATAACATATAATCTAGTCTATATCCCCTTTCCTTCCCTTCACACACACACAGAGCATAGTTTTGCTTCTTTTTTTTGTGTTGGAAAGCCAAAAGTAATGTATTCATCTGAACAGCTGGGTAACTTTCATGTTACATGCAAATCAGTTTAAAAAGTAACAAACCTCAGGAAAATGTGACAAAAACCTACAGTAGCTCAATTTGTAGTTCCGATACAAATCTCTCACTGTTCAGAAAATTGTGTTCATTGTCTTTTATTTTTAGAAAATTCATTACAAGAACTCAAAAAGGAGATGTATTCTTTTGCATTGTGGTATTTTCAAGAATTCCAATTTTATCCTGTAACTCTATTCATTTGGGAACATGCAGTGAACTAGCAGGACAAGACTCATTTGAGAAACACGGCAAAGTAGGACAGTGCGCTACCAATGACAAAGAAAAAATAAAAATAAATAAATGTAAAGAGGCATACTTCCAGTTTTCTATCGACTTTTGTTCTTTTTTTTATAATACATAAAAGATATAATTTTGAGACGAGCCCTGGCTAGAAAAAAATAAAAGTGAACATACAAATACTGCATTTTAATGCAGTTTGTTTCACATGTATGGACTTTCTCCTTGTTGGAAAACAAACAATATGAAATTAAAAGTTACATATACAGCAGTTTGGAATGATTGATTTAAATTTATTCTCATTGTAGCATTGAAAATGATGCAATTTCCCTGAGTTAACTCCAGCGTAATTTGAATATGGATTAAAATCCTGACAGGTCAAAGAACTGAAGCTAATCTGCCAGACAGTCGTTGTTATTAAGAATATATTTTACTGGGCACAAAAAACAATTAGCTAGTCTCAAAAATATTTGTGTTTTCTAAAAAAATACAGAACTAGTAGTTATTTCCATTTATTAGTTTCAAGAAAGACATTTGCCTTCTCTTTTCTCAGGAAGTAGCATGGAGAATTCTGGATGAGAAATCAAGATAATCTGGTCTAAGAGTTCTCTGTGGAAACATATACCCAGGATTGTAAATTATATGGTGAGCTTCTTTTTTCTAATAATCCATATCACTACCCCTTGCAAGTGTGATGCTGCTTATAAGCACAGTTCTGTTTTTCTAGCCAGCCTTTAAAAACTCAACACCTGTTTTGATCATTGGTATTGCAACCAGTTAACAGTGATAAGAATGAGGAATTAAACATCTTCTGAACTTTTGAAATATGATTAGTACTTCTTTAAAGAAATACATGTTTTCATGCATGATAAAGAAATATATCAATGTCATTAGATTTCTGCAGGGAGAAATTCTGCAGGTGTATAGTAATGAAGCAACCAGGTTCTTCCATTTAATTTAGCTTGTTAAAATGATCAGCTGTAACTTCTTCAGGATTATAACCTTTCAAAAATCTGAAACATTATCTGGTGATCCAGCCAAAATGAACAGACAGAGAAGAACTGGGACATTGGTAGGAACCTACTTATTAAAATTGAAATATAATTTAAAAAGTAGGTTAATCATTATCACTTATGCTGAATGCTGTATTTTATCCAGTACAACTAGTGTAATAAATATTCACTGTGCAGACTGCATCTGTGAGCTTTGCATCACAATAGAGCATTTGAGTTGCAAAATTGCAGAACCAAACTACATTTTTTTTCCTATCAAAAGTCACAGAAACTTCTGAATTATATCATCTTTCTGCAAAAAAGTTTTCTTTCAGATTTGGTTTCATTAATTGGCTAAATTTATTGGAAAAAATGGTATTTAGTTTTAATAGATAGGTTAGATGTATTTTCGAGAATTATACCTACAGTGGTAGCTCTTTATCTCTTTATGGTTTTACAATCACATTTCCTGTAACCTCAGCGTGTCTGAAATGCTTTTAATTACATACTACCTCTCACTTCTCTGTAAGACTGACAATCTACTTTCACAGCTGCCAAGTATAGGTACGGGCTCTAACTCCATCAGTCTTATTCTCAAGCAGATAGACTTAACATTGACCTCATCAGCACTGATATCAACACATCGCATCTGCAGGGTCACACATCCCATGACTTTAGGAAGTAGTCCTGACTTAACACTGCTGACCTCCCAGTTAAGATTTTCTTGCTAGAGGCAAAGTCCCAAACTGACACTTGTAGTAAATTCACATTCTCTGTGGAGGAGACATAGAGTTCCATAACATGAACACAAACTCAGAAGAACAGGAACAGCAGTGGACTTTTCACACAAAATTCCACAGAGACAGTGGTGGAAATTTAGTTTAATTTTCATGACTTGCACTGCAGTTTAGTGATAGCATCATTTTTTAAAGGCCTGTTTTGTGGAAGTCCTATTTAACCACCTTACTATCTTATATACTTTGGTAGCTGTGGGGTTTTTTTTGTTTTCCTGAAGTGGATGGTGAGCCTGGACCCACTTCATCCATGTTCCAACATTTCACTAAACCCAGTTAAGGACCTAGATACCTCCCAGCTTTCTACCTCTTTCACCTTCTTCAGAGACAGCAAGAAGACATGACATTTCTAGACAGTGATTCAATCACCAGAGGTATTATTTTATTACCCAAAGTGAGGCTGGGAAGGATCAGACCTTGTTGATTAAGCTACAAGAGAGGTGGTCTTTTGAAAATAAGCTGCTGGTGAATGACTAACTATATACTTACACAGCATATAATAACAACTACATAATTATTCAGAAGTAGAAACATGATACAGTTCTGCAAAATATTTTGTGTTGGAAAATAATAGTATTTTGACAAGAATCCCCTTAAGGTCAATATATTCCATTTCACTGTAATTATACATTTGCAGTGGTATTGCCTAAGCTCATGCCTGAGGACTTTTAAAGTAGTAGTGCATGTTCAGTCACAGGGGAATTCATCTCACTTTGTTGAAAAATAAATACTCAACATTTAAGATACTCACCCTTCACAGACTATGGAAAGATGTTCAGAGAGGATAAGGTATATCACAAGTCATATATATCTTTGCATGAGATCAACTGTCCTTTGAAAATGCAAGTTTCTCCCCAAAAAAGGAAAAATTTGCTGAAGAGATCCTTGGTCAACTAACTTCGGTACAGGCTACCAACTTAGGTACAGGCTACTGTACAAAGTGATATGCATTCAACAATAGCTGTTTGTATCCTAAGAGTTCATAACCTGATGGGGGATCTAAAAGTAGGATTTGGTCTCTAGATATGTTTTTCCTACAAGTTCATAATTTTCTATTCATCACTGTAGATTATGAATACCTTTTAGTGGTCATGAAATGAATCACATTAGTCATGTACTGACTGATCTTTCCCAAATCCTGTCTTTTATTTTTAAATATTATTAAACTTTCACCTTTTCCATTAGTGTAGTACATCTCAGAAGTAATGATGTTTGTCATTAACTAGGTTTTTTACTTCATTAAAATTTGGTGCATTAATGTTGGTGACCTTCTTTTTCTTTGCATGAGAATAAGAAGGCATAGTATAAAGAGACATAAAATTGTGGTAAATAATTGATAACATATCAGTTTATGAAGACCAGTGCTACACACCAAATACAGGTTTTAGACAGTTCAGATTTTTATCCAGGGTTTGCACAGGAAATGGATAATCATCAAACGGAATGGTTTGGATTAGAAGGGAACTTAAAGATCATCTAGTTCCAAATCTCTGAAATGGACAGGGACACTGCCATCAGACCAGGTTGCTCAAAGTCCTATCCAACCTGGCCTTGAACACTTCCATGGGTGGGGCATCCACAACTCCTCTGGCAACCTGTTCCAGTGCCTCACTACCTCCACAATAATCCAATGAAAAAGAATCAGAAGGAATTTTTTTAAAGATTTTTTGTTCTTTTTATTTTAATTCATTTTTCATCAAACCACCATGAAAAATTCAAAAGAATACATTAAGCTTATGTTTCTGTACTTGCTTTTCAAAGATTTACAGAAAAGTGAGTTAACTCATTTATTAAAATTAACTCTACCACCTACCCTTCACTGTGGAGCAGATTCTAGCTACTACTTTACAGTTGAGGTGGATTTTGTTTGTACTTATTTTTAAATGGCTGTCACATTTCTGTATACCTAAATCACTCAGTTCATCCTAGTGAGAAAAAGAGGAGGAAAAGGGCAGCCAAGTTCCCTCTGCAAACAACTGAGAGGAGGTGTATTGGATTTGCATGGCAGGATTTTGGCAGCAGGGGACTACAGTAGTGGCTTCTGTGAGAAGCTGCCAGAAGCTTTCTCTGTGTCCAGTGAAGCCAGTGTTAGCAGGCTCCAAGACAGATTTCCCTCTGGACAAGGCCGAGCCCATCATAATGGTGGTAGCATTTCTAAGATAATGGATCTCAAAAGGGGAAAAAGCTACTGCAAAACAGCAAAGAGAGGACTGAGAATATGTGAGAGGAACAGTCCTGCAGACAAAGAGGTCAGTAAAGTAGGAGGGGAAGGAGGTGCTCCAGGTATGGAACAGGTTTCCCCACAGCCTGTGTTGCAGATCGTGGTGAGGCAGACTGTCCCTCTGCAGTCTGTGGAGATCCACAGATGCAGGAGATATCCACCTGCAGCCAATGGAGGACTCCACACTGAAGCAGGTGGGTGCCTGAAGGAGTCTGTGACTCTCTGGGAAGCCTGTGCTGAGCAGGCTCCTGGCAGGACCTGTAGATCTGTGGAGAGAGGAGTCCATACTGAAGCAGGTTTTCTGGCAGAACTTGTGACCCTGCAGGGAACCCACACTATAGCAGTCTGTTCCTGAGGGACTGCACCCTATGGAAAGGACCCATGCTGGAGCAGTTCATGAAGAACTGCAGCCCATGGGAAGGACTCATGTTGGACAAGTTCATGGAGGACTTTCTCCTGTGGGAGGTACCTCAAGCTGGAGCAGGGGAAGAGAGTGAGGAGTCCTCTCCCTTAGGAGGAAGAAGTGGCAGAGACAAAGTGTGATGAACTAACAACAGCCCCCATTCTCCATCTCCCATTGCTACTGTGAAGTTGAGGGAGAGAAAATCAGAAGTAAAGTTAAGCCTGGGAAGAAAGGAGGAGTTGGGAAAGGTGTTTTAAGATTTGGTTTTATTTCTCTTTATCCTACTCTACTTGCTTGGTGAAAAATTAAACTAAATTCCCCAAGTCGAGTATGTTTTGCCATAATTGGTTCATGACTTGTGAACCTTTTGTTGCATTTTCTCTCCCTTGACCAGCTGAGAAGAGTCACAGAGCAGCTTTGGTGGGCACATGGCATCCAGCCAGGGTCAAACCTCCACAGTTGAATGCTGAGTGACCCCGTTGCTGTGGAACCGAATCCTGTTGGTTGAAATGAGGTTTGAGGGTCTGTATGTTGGGAAGAGTTTGGATGCCATGATAAGAGAGTGAAATCCATTTTGTGACGAAAAAACATCGAGAGTGCCATTTATTTAGCATTAAAATCACTCCTTGGGAATATCTGTTCCCAAGCAACAAGTCTTCTGGTTCAACTAATGGTTTTTTGACTGCATTTATTTACCAAAGGAATTTATTGAATCAGATTCATTGTCTTGAGACCCTTCAGAACAATGTTTAGTTTGTGTCCCATTTTGAGCATAAAATACATAAGGTGCATGCAACAATCTGCTTTATAACAGCAACAACAAAAACCCTCCTGGATTTTCTGGTTCCAGACTAATGTGGGAATTTGGAAACAAATAAAATAATAATAATAATAATAAAAAAGTGGCTTTTTTTCCCCCCCAACAATCTGAATTAACAAATAATCGGAAAAAAGAATCAAACCATCTCTAAACAATGGGACATTGACAATATATCAGAAGCTTCATTAAGAGTCAAAAATGAAGTGGCTTGTCAATAAATATTAGCAATGTACCAGTGGGAGTGATAATGAATTATTGTAGTAATTAATATGGAATTTGATTTAACAGATAGAGGCCTGTATTGATGATTGCTCAAGATAAACAGACTGATAAATTGGTTTTAATAAATGTCCAGGAGTTTCATAAAGACTCAGGAAGCTGATAGTCTTTGAATATCTGCTGAGTTCTGGCATATTAATATACAAACATAGGATCTTTCTTTTTCAAATCTGAAGAGAAGAAATTCACATGAATGCTGGCATTGACTCCTGCTGATTCTTTTGACACTACAGCATTTAGAGTTAAGCCAGCCTCCCTGCTGGTTTGCAATGCAAACTGAATGAAAAAATTAAGGGTAAATTACCACCAGCATGCATGATATTGTAGACAGTCTCAAAATCTGCTCCTGGATGCAAGATCAAAGCATTTTACTTTCAGCAGATGTAACAGGAGGCCATTATGAACAGTTGCCTAATGAACCATGTCCAGCTCCATGAACCATGTCCAATTGTGTGAGTTTTTAAAATACTGTGCAGAAGAGTCCAACACAAAGCTCAAGACGGAATTTTTCTCCCAGCAATATTACTTTTTATCTCTGGTATCCTCATCATCCCAAAATTTGTTGAATTACTCCAACAAACAGTAAAAAGTACCGCCTCTGAGTGTGGGGATACACTATGTCACAAGCACTGCTACACTTATGGAAGTCACTATCTGAAACTGGTTTCCCATTCCTCCCCAGGGAATGGCACCTCCAATTTATCAAAAAGACAGTGGGAATGTGGGAGCCACTCTCTCATCCTTAGGCCGCCTTTTGCTGAACAGTTTTCTCATAATGCTACGGAATGACCTCCTTGCAGTACTCTGTTTCTACAGTAGGCTCTTGTTAGAACTTCCCTTCTCTACATAGCAGATAAAATAGTTTTGAAATGTGCAGCTGTGCTTTCACGGAAAGCCTTTGCATAGGTAACGTGCAAGACTGTTTGGCATGGACTGTGCCACTCTCTGAGTTTGTTTTAGGCATTTTTGGGTTTTTACCTCGGCAGGGGGGACTGTTAATCAGTTTTTCTTCCCTAAGAAATATGATCAAAGTTCAGAGTTAATTTCTCCAAGCAGTTGAATGGGCAAGAGTAGTCACTCTGAAAGGGGCCCACATTTGCTCTCCTTGTACTAATTTCAGGTTCACTGCACACTGACAGGTCCAAATCTGCATGAGAATGTGGCCTTGGCAGCTTGCCCCAGCCCATCAGGGCTACCTTGCTCTGGCATCATCTCAGTTTTGCAACCACAGCATTATTCTGGACTGGAAAATCTTTCCGTCCTGCTGAGGAGCAACTCCACAGCGGCCCATGAATGTCGTTCCACCAGTCAGGCCTCCCTCTGCAAATGTCATCTGGTTGCTACCATACTTTCCAAAGGTTTGCAATCCCCAAGACGTGCATCTGTCTAACCGTAGCCACTACTTGAGAATTGCTGTTTCAGATGCAAGTCAACCTGAGAATGGGACTCTATTACATAAAGCTTCATATTTTTCCATTGCTGTACCATAGACAAGAGAGGCTATCAGAAGACACTGACCACTGAGTGTGGAGCTGTGGCAATGCATCATCTTCTCCTCTATGATAGTAAAACTTTGGGTTTAGTGTTTTAGTCAAGTTGCAGTGAAGCTGTGGAGGCCCTAAAAGTGCAGCCTCTTGAATTCTTGGCATATTTGGTCATAAAGAGAGAGAGACAATTTCACCACATATTGACTAATTTCATGATAATACTGCAATTTTTATAATTTGTCATGTGACAGGTTTCTTTTGAATAAAATTGATCACCACTTCATATTTAATTACAGTTCAATGTTAGTTTCACACTAAGTCTCTGATTTGTAGTTCAGACATAGGCCATTACTTAGTCCTTCCAAAGAGGTCACTGTTTCTACTTTCCTTAAACAGGAAAAAATGAGGACAGTGCATCCTACAAAAACTGCAAAAAAAAAGACCTTCATGAATTTTGAAGTCAAATAAATCTTTCTGGTGGGGTGGGTTTTTTTTTGTCTATTTGCTTTCTAACAATTACTGGTAAATTGTCCACAATAAGCGTATTTTAATAATACTCTGGTGTGGTGTGAAGGATTAGAGAAGTAGCAAGGATCAATTATTTAGCCATCATTAGGTGATGCTGATGAGAAGAGGAGTGGGAGACACTGATGGAGCTTTTTAAAATTTTGGGTTCTTTGAGAATTACTCTTTTAGGACACAGAAACCTGTGCTGCTAGATTATATTATGTATGTATGTATGTGTACATATATATTTGTGCATGACTTTCTGTATATCTCAATGATCCTTGGGGGTCCCTTCTAAGGCAGGATATTCTATGATTCCATGATATGTATGTATTTGTAGATTTGTGTCAGTGTAGAATATTTAGTATCTTTTTTTCTTTTATCAGTCAAATATGGATGCTTAACACAAATGTATAATGCATTCTGTTATGATCCATGTTCATATGCATAAGCTGCATAGTTCTTTCCTTGACAATTTTCCTGATTAATTAAACTTTTTTCCTTAAAAAAAAAAGTTGGGATGAGACATTTGATTTTATTTTAAATTACATCTCATCATCATCATCATCATCATCATCATCTAATTCAGTCTTAAATGGGTCAAAAATACCCAGATATCAAATGCCCTAAAATAAAACTAGGTGGAAATAATAGGTTTTCATTTTGCAAAGTAATCAAATGGATCCCTCTTGCAAGATGGAGATTGAGCAGAACATAAAGGGTGAAATTGATACGAAAATTCTTTTGTCCACTCTGACCTCTCTGTAGAAAAATTACATGACCCCTTTGTAGTATGTGCTTTCTTTTCCATATTTGCATTCAGAATTTGAAACAGAGAACTGACTTTTGCTAATTCTCAGGACACATTTTTTAAAAAAACTAAATGCCTAATTATTTGCATGTGAAAGATGGTTTTAGAGAATGTACAAAGTGATGAATATTTAGCAAATCATAGCTTTATAATGTCTTGGGTGCCATCCAGATATTTTTTAATGTTAACATCTTAAATTAAACAGCACTCTATTAAATTTAATATAAGCCTGTGCCAGAACTTTTGACTTGAATGTCCTTCACATTTGGAGCTTCAGAAGGCTGAATTTTAATTTTCATATCCAAATGTGATATGAAACAATGAATCTGTCTGTCTGTGCAGAACTCTTTATTTCTGTTTGATATTGGAGATGCTCCATGAGTCTGTATGTTAAGACTTTAAAATGTATTTTGTCTGTGGGACCAGTGTCTCTCTCTGTCACCTTTTTACTTCCTTTTTTTGGAGTATATTCCATACCGCAGTTTCAAATGAGGGTGATCCAGGGTGACATCACAGGGTTGTTAAAGAATGATGATTCTCTTTTCAGGTGGAAGCCCCTTTGGACAAAATGTTGACTTCTGTTCGGGACAAAGCAGTTTGTCAAGTCATAACTCCAGGGAATTGGTAACTAAGCAACAGATCAACTGTTGGAAAACTTTGATCTCCTAATGATGCTCATTTGAGAACCTTCTGACAGGGAATTCTCTGAGGGCTGGTGAGTTAGAAAGAAGAATCTAACATCAGAAATCTTAAAGTAAAATCTGGCAGGAGAGGCAAGGGGAAGGGAGGCTTTGTGATGGTGTTTGGGTTTAGGGTTTTTTTCTTTTTTGGTTGTGTGTATTTTTTATTTGCTTATTTGATTGATGTTTTATTTGATTGTTTTTATATTAGAGGTAACCTTTTCAATCCTATGACCAGACAAGGAAGAAACAAACTAGTTTTACACACTATAGATAGACTCCATGTTACAAAAGAAGCCCATATGTAGGATCATGAATCCCTGGAGAAGCCTGACCTATGGCCTACTTTTATAATTCTTGAAGACTTGGAAGAAACTGATAAATTGAGTTCATTTTCTGGTTCTCTTTGCTCTCTATCAATCATCTCTAATTCAGCTGCCTCAAACATAGACAATTCGTGCCATTTGAGACAGGCTGGTTTGTGAGAGACATTTGCATGGGACTGGCATGTATGACACAGCACCTAAAGGATACTATCCTACCCTGCTTCTTCTGAAACAGCAGCTGGACCATCTCACAGGAAGTGCAAGGAAGTTTTGAAGGACGCTAAACATTTAGACAACTGAAGCCTGCCCTATAATTCATGGTCTATTTTAAGTAAAATGAAATAATCTTTAGCTGCTTGTAACTTGTGATAATATCTGCTTCTACTACTGTGCAAACTCTGTTCTACCTCCTCAAGGAGATTACCTGTACAACAACATTCCTCAAAGGGAGGGATCTGTGGAAATTCATGTTTAAATTTTAGCTCTGACTCAGGACACCAGGATGCTTGGATCTTGGTGTCCTACTTCCACAAAGGAGGAAATAACACAGGCTGTGTGCCAAATAAAACACTAGTAAAGTTTACTACTATTATCATAGATGTTGCAGAGTTCTAATTAAGTCTAACTACAATGTTAATTTAAACCCAATGTGAGTATATGTGTATGAGATTACTGAGTTCTTAAACCTGTTTTTCTTTGGTATAAAACTATATGGTAAATATATATATATATATTCTATGGTTTGAGTGACCAAGCTAAATCCTTGTATATTTCTTTTTCCATCATGAAGTCCAAGTTATGTTTTGGTTATTAATTTCGTTTATTATATATTTATTATTGTATTTTTTTCTAAAATATAATTTGCATTGTTCATTACTTGACATATTTTAAAATACACAAGAGGGACGAATATTAAGGAACACTAGAGATACTCCTCTATGTAAGGTAATTCAAATAGCCAGTCTTCAAAGTAGTAAGTTCTATAGCATGACCTCTGGCTTATACAGAAAGGACTGTGTTACCATATATGAAATAGCTTATGAGATTGCTTGTACAATTCTAAATATAGACTAATTTTACTAAATTTGTCAATTAATAATTTGCTATGTGAATATCATCAGAAGCTGACAGAGCTTAACATTTGCTAGAGAATGAAATGCATAGTAGTTTATACTTATGTTTATAGATATGAAGGCCTGAGAAGTCCATTAAAGAAATTAGTTTCATTTTTAGTACAATATCAGGTTGAGAACTTCACTGAATAAATTTTGAACTATGTCTATAATTTAAAAACTGAATATTTTTATCAAGTTGCACAGTCTGGATTCCAAATGATTGGGACTCCATCACATCTTTTGGTAGCTTATGCCAGGATTTAATTATCTTCCTTGTGGAAAAATACATATCTTTCCACTCACTCTGATTGTGTGCAGTATGAAAAACTGATTTCACTGTGCCCTTTTATTTCACATGAGAGAATTCTCTCTTACCCTAATGCCTCTTTTGAGGTAAACCTTCTTGAGGTACAAATAGAATAGATTGATTTGTTTAATTTTTACTCTTGAAGTAATGTACCATTTGAGTTATATATTTTTGTAAATTTTCCGTTGATTTTTATACCATATTTGCTCTGAATTTATTCATAATTTCTGCTTTTTGCTCTAGTTTCTCTGTTTTGAAATGAATCTTCAAATTGTTCAAACCTACAGCAGCTTCTTAAATGTTTCTAATAATAATCTCACTAATTTAATTTACAGAAATAAATGAAAGAAGTAAGTACACTGTCTGACTATAGATGGTTGCATTTGCTTTGTAGCATTTCAAACCCTTGGTTTGAAAGTGACTTGTCTATAGGCAATGGATTTTTAGAAAGAAGAATTTTCTTTTCTGCTTTCAGATACACAGCCATGGCTGCACAAGAACCTATTGTTCATAAAGCCTAAGGAATTCAGTTTGGTGTATCAAAATGATCCAAATTCATCATTACTTATCATTCTCTTCTCCTGTCCTATATGTTGAAGCAACAATATAGCCTATTATTCATCACTAGAGACTAATGTGCAATTTGACAAGGGAAGGATAGCTGAAAAGTCATTTCAGGAAGTGGTATTTCCAAAACCGTCCCACTGATCTCATAGAATTAAATATCTTTGGTAGATGATCAGATGAGCAGGTAATCAGAAAGGGTAGACTAAATACAGAAAGATGGATTGTACTTCTTCTTAAATGAGTACAATGCAAGAAGGTCATTTGGGATTGTTCTCTTTGCTCCTGAAGGAACAGAGGAATCATGTAGGAAGCAAAGAACACAGTGAGCTTTGGCTCGATTGCATTATGTATTAACAAATGTCTTTGGGAAAAACAGAATAATTGTCAGTGAACAAAGGCTTCTTGGCTCTGTATGACTGAGTTGCTTTAGGAAATGTTTCTGTGTCTCAGCTCAGCCTCAGACAGCTCTAGCTGGTACAGTGTAACCTTGCTAATTTATTAGCTTTTCTGTTCACAATTGACTAAACTATAAAATACAATAAAACAGCCTAATCTCAACTGTGGCATTCTGCTCTCATACCGATGAAATAATACATGTGTAAAAACAGAAAAACATCCCGTTCCAAAAAATAGAAGGGAGGAAGAAAGAAGAGAAGGATAGGAGAAATATTTTTTAAAAATTAGGAATAGAAAGTTTAGTCTACAGAGATATCAAAGATATCCAAGATATCCTATTCTACAATCTCAGAGACCTCAGCCTGGAAATCCTTCCTGAATCTGTTGTGATTTGTAAATTCTGCAAACCATATGTGAAAGAGGAGTGTTCCATGAGGAAAATAATTCTAAAAGATTCCTTTCTCTGTGACTTTTAAAGCTGGATAAGATCTCTTTGCACATATTAATTCCAAACAGACATGCTAATTCCCCTTGTTGATGTTAATACTGGGAGGTAGTTACCTCTGTAAATGAGCAGGAGACAGATTTAGGTGACTGAATAGTGATAAAGCCACTTTTGAACCCCAGCTTGCTGCCGAGGGTTTCAGCTTTATATCTCTGATGTACTAATACCATCAGTGTGGGCTCAAGAGCTCATCCAGCACCAGTCCACTAGTTGGAAACAGAAAAGGCAGAAGACCCCAGATGAAAAGTAGTCCCTTCAAAGACACATTAATCATCTCATCAAGGCAGCCCAAGGCATCCATAGTTTTCCAGCTATGACACAAGAGGAATACCCAAGTGTCTGTTGTACAGCCTTTTCACTCTTTCACTGTGAGTAACATAACTGAAATTTATATGGATGTCTAGCAATTGATTTTTAATGGTTTGTTTCCCAGTAGTTCTCCAGCTGTGATAGTGACTAACCGAATCGTGCAGAGGTACAGACTATGCTTGAAACATCTTTTTTTCCTGCCTTCGAAAAGATACTAAATTTCTTTATGAATTCAGTGTTCCAAAACTGAACCATATTCTCAGCTACCTTTTGGTTACAGAAGATGCCCTTGCTTTCTAGGTCCTGCTGAATTTGGACTAGGTACTACTTACATCTTCAGTAGCACCCTGCTTTTTCATTGTTCTTTTTGTTTATCTTACTGTTATATTTGCTTGTTTTGCTGAAGAACTGCTCTGCATTGCTCTTGTATGCTGTAATTTTTCCTTACTTTATTTCTAACCCCAGCACTACACATAAAGGACTACTGCACAATGAGTAATTAAAGTGACAAATTTAGCCTCTTCAGAAAGATTTCCATTAATGCCTTTGTTTCATAGAAGTATTTTTGGAACATAGTTGAATTTCACTCTGTATTAATCATGCACCTATGTGATGATTTGCTATTTGTAATCAGGACATGTTAGTTATCTCTGAGAGCCTAGCAAAGTTATGTGTTACTGTTTCTGTTCAGCATTTGGCTATATACATGAAATCTGGCAGACAACTTCTTGTATGTACATATCTAGAGCCAAATTTCTGTGCTGGCAAAATCCACAATTGCACCACCAGAGAATTAGGCCCTTTACATTCAGTTTCTGCCACTCTTTGAATAGATTTTAAGGTTTACTCTCCAGTAATGTTTATGCCAGATCAGGAGGAGTGGATTTGGTTTAGTTGTCATGGACAATTGCTTGAAATAATAAGCCTTATTACCACTTCTCATCAGTGATCATTAGTAGTTTTAATATTAGAACTCTTACACTTTCTTGTGTCCAGGATTCATTATGTAGTGAGGCCTCTTAACTTTTATTGAAACTCTAGTGTGTAAAGTGGTATTTAAATCTGTACTTTTCACTTTTCCTGGCATTCTCTTAAAGATAATGACTGACTGTGGATATGTACTTGAGTTCAACAATAACTACTACAGCTTTCAGAGATCTCAAGAGCTGTAACCAATTTTCTTTTAATAATAACACATATGATTATACATTGTTTTTTTCATATTCAGCAGTCTTTTCAAACACTAGTTACTCCATAAAAAACAATCTTGCCAGATGGATCAAACATTATCACTACCTTTGAGGTAAGAATAGAAAGAAATCTTCAGTCTAAGTTTTCATTTTGGCTGCCTCAAATTGGAGATTGTTTCATAAACCCTGGGTGTCATTATTGGGCGCAAACAACTTGTTCAGCCCCAAATGGAATGTCTTCTGACTTTCATGACTCTGAAGTGAAATCAAAATATTATTTGGGTCACCTTCCTTAAGAATCCACAAAAGACAACAAAACTTAGATTTTTATAATTCCCACTACTGGGTTGAGTTTTAACTTTAATATACCTTGTAAGGATTGTTTTGTTGAGTATACAACTAAATTACATAATGTATGCATATATCAAACAAATTTTAAGCATTGTGTAATGTAGCACTTTCAAATTACACATGACATGGCAGGTGGTTACTCTGTCCATTAAATTGCTCTGTTTAAAGCATATATCTTCTTATAAATTCAGTGACTATTTATATTCAAATATTTTGACAATGGCAAATAACATATGTTTTAATGCGTACAGAAAATAAAAAAAGATTGGCTAAGATTTTAAGAAGTGACTTTTAAATGAAAATCTTAAAGTGAAATTACTTTAAGAAGTGATTTCAGACTTGTAGTTGGAGGAGCTGGGTTCTCATTGTGTAAAAGCTTAACATTTCCTAAAGATCTTCAGAAGTTCCTTTAATTTAATCCCCAGAAAACTAGTTCTCTTAACCACAACTGCTAGTAATTCTAGAAACATGTGGCATTGAGCTACACTATTTATTTACTCTACCTGTCTACCTGACTGGGATCTACCTCTGCTGTAGTCTGTCTGACTACTCTGACACAGACACAGTAAGATCTCCTTGACCTACCAATATGAGGGAGGGGTAAATATGTATTTAATAATCTGTAATTGTGTCAGGTTTTGTATTATTTGAATTACTTGATATGGAATGCTGTTCTTAGGGCGAGTCACTCACATTTGCTCTCATTTCTGTAGAGAATAAGTCCACTCAAGAACTCAGGGTAGGGAATGAAGAATCTGGCACTAGTTGGGTATCTCTGAGGTAACCCGAGCAGCTGGAAGCACTGACTTGCATTCAAGCAAGCACAATTTCCAGCTGCAGTACTTTTGGGGCATGTATTAGAATGACTTACCTGAATTTTCTTGGTAGAGATGTACCGATGGTTCAGTAAGTTGTAATGTAAGAAATGAGTGCCTATTGCAAGTGCAGAGTATCTACGCTTCTTTTAATGTATAATTTGGTTTCTTGTCAGTTTTAACCAAACTACCAGTTTGTTAGTGTCAAAGCATTCTTGTTTATTGCTTAATACCAGTATATAAATAATTTTTTCACTATGGTAGCATAATCTCAGAATGTGTACTCATCTCAGGGACTGTAACAGAATATTGTCATATTAGGCTAGAAATGCAAGAGCAAGAAGCTGGCTAACATCATAGATATCTACCTCAAGAGATGTGCAGAGACAGCTGATCTTTACTAACACTGTACCTGGAAGCAGCAGAAGCATGTTATTAGGTGATATGTGTACTCCTTAAACTCAGTGACAAAAACTCAGGACTATCCTGACATATGCATCAAGTATCTTGTCATGGCTCTGTCCCATGCCATATGCACTCTCTGCCTGATTCCGGGCAGAATCTGCATCTTGCAGAACGTCTCTTGCAATACAACTTCAGGACAACAATCCATTTCATGGTGCTAACATACTCCCAGAAATGATGTCTCCATCAGGTTATGGTTGTAACCCTGCCTTGCATCCTATCACAAGGTTCCAGCGGAATTTCTGTCTGAATTTCTCTCAGTAAAATGATGATAAGAACAACTATCACTAAGGTAGACAAAAAACAAATGCAAAATATAAAAACTACAGGAAAACTACCTTCATAAATACTGAAAGGGAAGGTGAATGACTGCTTGTTGGAAAGCAAAGGAATCAGCTGTCTTGGTATGGCAGATAAATAGGGGTTATAACACCTTTTAAGCAGTCAGGGTGCTTGCTTCCTTGATGACTTTGAACTGAGAAATCAACAGAAAAATCATGCCCATGACTCTGCTGATACAAGCATATCAGTATTTGATATCTAACTGTCCTCTATTTTCATGTGTCCTCCTGGTGCTTAAATGAGAATTGAACCATGGTTGAAGATTGTGCAACAGAGAAAAAGGAGTATTTTCAGCAGTAACTACTTATTCACATGTGAAGCTTGAAAATCTTTTGCTAACACTCTCAAATAACCCAGTTATCTACACAACTCAGTTTGCAGGCATATTCAAAACCTGGTAGGTCTTTCTGCCTTTAAAACAGTCTCCCTCCGGCATTCCTCAGAATACTTAAGCCATCTTTTTTGGTGGTATTTTCCTTATTTTATCGGCAAACTTGGACTATAAATAAAAACAGCTTCCCCAAAACTGAATATAGTCTTACACATAAATTTTTATTTGGCTGGTTAGTTGGTGGGGTTTTGTTTCTTTTTTTCCTTTTTTTTTTTTTTTTTTGGTGGTTATATTGGAAAACTATTTATGACTCTATTTCAGAATGATATCTGGTAACTGCATTATGTATTTATGTTAAGAGACATCTTGTCCCTTTGGTTAACCTTTCCCCTCAAGCCCAGTGTTCAGTTTCTGTAGCAGAAATGCTCCCCAGTTCCTACAAATATTGTCTTAAAAGTGACCAGCAACTTGTTTTGTTATACTTTCTGTGGTTGGAGAAAAGATATCATTTGTTGACTCACATCTAACCAGCTCTTTTAGTGGGACAGCAATATCTAGAACAAAAATTTTCCTCAAGGCACTCACTAATCTTGTAGGAGCAGGTAAATCATGAGCACTGCAGGAATAAAAGGAAGATGCTCTTCGATCTTGTGCTTACATCATGTTGCATCTCAGGTGTAATCTCCATCTGAAGCTTCTAAGTGGTTGGGATTTTTATAGCTTCTCTGTCCTTTGTGGAATCTGATAGCC
Source organism: Corapipo altera (assembly GCF_003945725.1). Taxonomy (NCBI): domain Eukaryota; kingdom Metazoa; phylum Chordata; class Aves; order Passeriformes; family Pipridae; genus Corapipo; species Corapipo altera. The sequence goes on from NW_020884874.1 coordinate 22,962,762, forward strand.
TGTGCTTTCCCCTCTCTGTTGGTGCATTTATCATGTCTATATCTTCCTTGGCAGCCTAGGAAGAGAATAGCTTTGAGAACCCTATATGGCTAAGTGGTTTGGGTTTTTTCGATTTGGTTTTGTTTGTTTGTTCGTTTGGTGGGGTTTTATGAGTAAGATACATAGAGACCTTTACATGTGTAAACACACTTATATTGTGTGGATAGAATTCTCATATCCTTAGGGTACCAAGCTACAAAGCACCTGTCCCTAGGAATTTAACACAGACAAATTCTTTACTATCTTGGAGAATTAAGGAGATTAAAAAATTCTCTACTGAAACGTAAGTCTTCAAAACATAATCATAAAGAAAATTCATTGGTTCCTTATCGTATACTACACAGGAAATAACACTGTTTCTGAGGCTTTTACTCTCAACTCAGATGAACTACAGAAAATTTGTATATCAATTTTTGTTTTATTAAACTTCCTTCCTGTTGCCAGAAGACACACAGTCTAAGTCAAATAATACCAGTAATCACAGTAATTGAACAGTTAAGTGGTCTGACAGACCAGTTCATAGATGTCTTGGGATGCTACTAAGGTTTTACAGAATGTGACTAGTTTCATGAAATTGTTTAAATATTAACTACTCTGTGCTTTTGCAGATAGATATCAATTCTTTGTGGAGGATGATGCTGACAAGAATTAGAGGTTCCATAGAAGTGACAAAAAGCACAGAATATTTTTTTTTCCAACTTCTAATCTGCATATTTTACAGATCCAAATAGTTGAGAGTACATATTCAACTGTCCAATTAAAATTATGTATTTATTGGTATAAAACATTGAAATTTTAATTGGGCCACTTTAAAGACACACAAACTAATGCCTAAGGTGCCTCACCAAAGAGATCCTATTATTTATAGGAACCTGCAATACTACATACATCACTAAGAACTCAGCTCTGGAACTTCAGAGAAGGTAACTGCAGATTGGCACTCGTTTTACTTTCCTAATTAGCAGAAGAAGGTTAGAAACATGTATTTTTAAAACAGTAACAGAATGTAATATTTAGTTACTTATTACTGTAGGTTCTTCACAGTCATAAAAATTGTTCTTTCTGCAAATTAGCTTATCCCTTTTCATTTTTAGGGTTGCTATGATGAGGTGAATTCTTCAGTATTTACTTAAATATGAAATTATAGATGTTGCTTTATTTAAAGTATCCCTTGGCATCTTTAAAGAAACCCCAACATTTTTTTAAAATAATAGGTTAGAAAAAAAAAAAAAAGAACATTTTGCTCAGAGAATAAGATGTACTCAGAAAAAGTGGTTAAATTCTCATTCTTCATTTTTGCTTTCTACATAGCAGTATAATGCTAATTTTAAGCTATTAATTTAAAGGTCTTTTTGGAGTGGGATCATACAATTGTTACACCCCTGAAAGCATGTACACTAGTAGTCAAGGCATGTTGAAAGGCTTCAGTCTTCAGTAATGTTTCCAAGGATTTGTCATATCAAATGTAGTGCAAGCTGCAACACTGCAAGATGCTGTAATGCTGCAAGACACTGCAAACTCCCAAAGGCACTGCAAGCAAGAGTTCTCAGTAGTTTATAAAATAAAGGTATTGATGTATTTATTTTAATTCCTTTTTTTTGCTGGTTGCTAGCATGTTGCAAATCCATATATAGGAAGTATAAGACAAAGCATGACATCATCAGCTTTTATTTTCTCTTTGTTTGGGATGTTCCTATGACTGACACTCATGCACTCTATCAGACTGCCCAAAAATGGGAGAAGAGAATCAAGTATTTAGTTCATCCTGCATATCTGCTTACTACTTTTACTGCATGTAAGAAGGGGCAGAATTATGCTGCAGCCTACTTCCCCCCCTCATTTGAAATTCTTTGGTTTCTATGGAAACAATGAGTTCTATTGTTGTAGTAACTTGGGGGATGGTAGTGCTCCAGCATTTCATAAAAAGCAGTACGACAAGTTTTCTGTGACTAGTTAGAAAAGTTGGTTTGATCCATGATGCTTCTATATGTGGAAATGCATTCTAAATCATAATCAGCTGCCAGCAGTTGTGCTCCAGATCCATTTGTTACCCTGCTGAACCAATAAATTTTATTAATATAGAATATACTATGTGTAGTAGCAAAAAATGAAATTCATGCTTCTTCAAGAAAAAGAACTTTATTCTGGGAATAAAGTGATGATAAAGTGAAAAAGTGATGGTACTGTGATGGGACCAAAAAGACTAATATAATGACATACATGTCGATGACAGTAGGAGAAGACAGAGGCTATATTCTTTCTGATCTTCACAATGGCACAAATACTTCTGTGTTCCTGCCTTATATTATTATCGTAAACATACTTAAATACTGGATAAAATTTAGAGAAGCATCATGAAATGTACCTAAGTAGAAAGCCAGAAAACCTTTTTTGTAAAAAGAAATAATATTTACTTTATCAAGAAAAAAATCCAAAGAATAATTTTGGCAAAATAGCAAAGAATGATCCAAGTTTACCTTTACCTATAAGGAAAAAACACAATATGAGATCCAGCGTGCTGAAAACAGAAGCTAGATATGTTCAGTAACAAGAGGAAAGGCAAACATTTTCTGAAGCAAAAATAATTATCCACTAAAACAACTTGTCATAGCCTGAGACCTCATTACTGGAAATATTTATAGGAAAGCTGAGAGGAATATTACTGGGTGGGGGGTTGTTGGTTTCTTTTTCTGTTTGTTTTTTGGTTTTTTTGTTTGTTGGTTTGGTTTGGGGGGTTTTTTTGGTTTTTTTGTTTTGTTTTGTTTTTTTAGGTTTAAGCCATAGTTCAATTTCAAAGAGAAATTAATTCAGGAAACATCTTTATGAGGAAAAAATTAGGCCGTTGTAATAGATAGCTGCAACAGTTCCTTTTCAGCTTTTAAATCAATGAGTCTTGGCTGTCTTCAAAGTCATTGCTCTGTGCTTTCTGCTCTTTCATTTCCAATATTATCAGTGAGTGAGTATGTGTATGATCATATGTATATGATATGTCATGAGTGCAGGTTTTGGAGTTGGCACTGTCCAGTAGTCTCTTACCTATGGGTGTTTTCTGTTTGTAGAGCAATATTTTTAATCCTCATCTGAAGGAAGTCACTGGAGAATATGAAGGTGGGCAGGAAGAAAAGACGCTTCAGAATATTCAACAGCTAAACAGAAACTGTCCTCTGAAAAGCCCTTAAAAGTAAAGTGCAATATCAGGTAGACAGTGTCAGAGGAGTTAAGGAAGTTATGGTAAATCAATACAGACTTCCTTAATTAGGCTCTTATTTTATATCTGTATATATTCTCTGAGTGTTTTTATCTTAATCAGATAAAAAACACAGTGCATTTGTGACTACCCACCAGGGCCTCTACAGCATTCATGAGTAGGTCCAGTCCCACAAGCATAGGCGGAAGGCTGGAGCTGTCAGCAGCCCATGCAGCAGCATTCCTAAATGCACTTAGTTCTTATTGTATCAATTGAATCTCATTGTATCTGGACTCTTTACTCCATACCATTATGCACAATAGCAACATCCAGTCTTACTCATGGTTATCCGGTGGACCTGTGTGCAAGTGCTTTGTCTGTTTGGGAAAAACAGCCTCTTCCTGACAGCAGCTAGTTAAATGGAGCTAGATGCATATGCTACTGTTTTAGTGGTCTAGATATTTCCTCCTCTTCCCTCTAAATAAAATGGCAACTTCTATGCAGAAATTCTTAAATATCCATAGATATAATAAATCTTTCTGTGCTCTGTAGTCTGCTTTCAGAATATTTTATTGAAGTTGCCCACCGGGTTCACCATTTCATGGAATGATCTGCAAATAATCTGTGGAGTTACTGTTACTGCCATGTTTCTGCATTATCTCAAAAGATAAGCTTGCTGTCTCAATCCTAACCCTTCTTGTGATGTCCTTTCCATTTTAAGGTTTTTTAAATAGCAAAATCAAAACTTCATGGTGTGTAACTACTCAGAAATAGGCTCCATTATGTGAAATTTAAAGGAGTTCTCATTTTCCAAGCTAGTGCTTTTATCTTTCCAATAGCTGTCGTTTACCAACTGTCCAAACCCATTCCTATAACACTGTGGTCAGAAATTATCTTTAAGCTTTTGACAGATGAGCTGAATTCAAGATACACTCTTCTGATTTCCTTCTGCAGGCAATTTATATGTCATGTTGTGTATTACAGGAACCTTGGCTATGATGGAGGGCTTACTTAAAATTTTAGTAGTCATTAAAAATGGCATTTGTGGAGTGGATTTGTGCTACAAAATTTCTTTAAAACAGGACAGCTAAAGAAATACTGGTATTTGAACAGCAGTCTGAAAAGTTTAAACACCAAAGATCATCCTGGGGCTGTTTCCTGGGATTTCACAGCTTTTAGAACAGAAGTGTTCTGCTAGACAGATAACTCTACGAGTTGTCATTTACCCACTCATAAGATATATTCTCAAAATCAGTACTACTTTGCTTGGCAAGTCCTTCATGCAAGACACTTTAACATCTTTATAAGCATTAGTGCTAATGATATTTTGAGGGGAAAAGAAAGCATTTTACTTATTTTTTAATATAACAAAAATGTAAATCCAGTGTGAAAAATGAGAACTGAGGAAAGTCAGATGATGGAAGTAAGATGAGAAGAAAACATCAGTCTTGAATCTTCTGTCTGTATCTTGTGCTGTTGATGTGAAGAATATCCATCAAGTGTTACAAATCTAATGTTAGACATATAGCATTTAACATAATCTGAGATGCAACATATTCAGATAGACCCCTCATTTGCTATTACAATCACTTTTCAGCTCAGCCCTAACATTCTGTACTGAGTTAAGAACTGACTGGAGGGCCGGGCCTAGAGAGTGGTGGTGAACAGTGCTGCATCCAGTTGGCGGCCGGTCACTAGTGGTGTCCCCCAGGAATCAGCGTTGGGCCCAGTTGTATTTAATATCTTTGTTGATGATTTAGATGAGGAGATTTAGTCCGTCATCAGCAAATTGGCAGATGACACCAAGCTGGGGGGGAGTGTCTATCAGCTGGAAGGCAGGAGGGCTCTGCAGAGGGACCTGGACAGACTGGGCAGTTGGGCTGATTCCAATGGGATGAGGTTCAACAAGGCCAAGTGCCAGGTCTTCCACTTTGGCCACAACAACCCCATGCAGTGCTACAGGCTGGGCACAGAGTGGCTGGAGATCAGCCACGCAGAGAGGGATCTGGGAGTTTGGATTGACAGGAAGCTGAACAGGAGCCAGCAGTGTGCCCAGGTGGCCAAGAAGGCCAATGGCATCCTGGTCTGGATCAGGAACAGTGTGGCCAACAGGTCCAGGGAAGTGATTCTTCCCCTATACTCAGCACTGGTGAGGCCACACGTCAAGTACTGTGTCCAATTGTGGGTCTCTCAGTTCAGGAAGGATATTGAGGTGCTGGAGCAGGTCCAGAGAAGAGCAACGAGGCTGCTGAAGGGACTTGAGCACAAGTCCTATGAGAAGAGGCTGAGGGAGTTCAGCCTGGAGAAGTGGAGGCTCAGGGGAGACCTCATCACTCTCTACAACTACCTGAAAGGAGATTGTAGAGAGGTGGGGTTGGTCTCTTCTCCCAGGCAACTATCAGTAAGACAAGAGGGCATGGCCTTAAGCTCTGCCAGGGGAGGTTTAGTTTAGATATGAGGAAGAAATTCTTTACAGAGAGGGTAATCAGGCATTGGAATGGGCTGCCCAGGGAAGTGGTGGATTCTTTGTCCCAGGAGGTTGTTAAGATGAGACTGGATGTGGCACTTAGTGCCATGGTCCAGTAACCACTGCAGTAGTGGATCAAGGGTTGGACTTAATGATCTCAGAGGTCCCTTCCAACCCAGCTGATTCTATGATTCTATGATTCCATGATTTTATGATTCTATTATTCTATGATTCTATGATTCTATGTTGTGAAAGGCAAACATAACCTTTTAAAGTAAATATTTAGGGGCAGCTACATTATTTCTCTAATTTAATTTACATGTCTCTGGTGTTCTGAACTTTACTGTCAGAATTCCACTTGATATAGGCAAGAATGTACTGAAACAAGCTGAAAATACGCATCAGCACTCCAAATTGCATAGTCATAATAACATAATAATAACAGTTCCTCTTTCCCTTACAGTGCAGACTATTCAAAGCAAAGAAGGACCCTATGGAGAATCCTCCATTAAGAATTTTCATCAATAACTGAGGCTTGCTGTCATGGTGGGTCCTTTCCTTAGGAAGAGCAAGGATGGAAGATAATTCTAAAATGACCAGTTGTTAATAACGCAAGCCAGGCACTCATTTTTCTTGTCAGGGCAGGCCTGCTCACAACAGTTTTCTTTCTCAGACTTCTTCTGTTGAAACCCACCCCTATAAAACCAATTTCTTAAAACCGTAACAAACAAATGCAAGTTTTTTCCTTGTAAGCTTCTTTCTTTCAGTACAATTCATATACCTTATACTTTTCCTTTTATTAGTTTCAGATATTGATGTGTAATGTTGCTTCTTATATGTATATTTTCAGCCAAATTAGAAATAACCTGTTCTGTTTTTCTTTGTCCATAAAATATACGTGAACTGTGCTTAGCTTTACAAACTTTGTCAGCCTCATGGAAGCTGAGAGAAAAAAGTCAAGTACAAGCATATGTGAGTTTAGTTTTAAATGTTTATCAGTTATCTTAAATTCATCAATTCATCCTCCAATGTTCTCTTTTATATAAAGGTCTTGTAGTATGTTTGATGTTATATATTAACCAAAGATCAAGGTCTTCTTCCAAATATTTGTAAGTTACAAGATTTCAATGGAAAAAAACCTCAAGACTTGTTCAATATCCAATTCCTTAGATTTTAAGGTCAAGCTAAGGTTCATACAGATCTGTTGTTTTCCAACCTAAGATACGTACAATAACTTTTCAGGATCACCATTTTATCTTGGTTTGCATATAGCCTAAGTTGGAAATCACAGACAACAAAAAACTATCCAGTAAAACTTACTTTTACCTGTAGAAATTTTGCTGTAAAACAGACTACACTTTAATTCTGTATCACGTGTTCATATGTCATTTGAAACAAATTAAAAGAATGTTGGAGGAATATTTTAATTTGCCGCAATCCTACATTACATTCTTAAGAAAAAAGGGATTGGTTTTTAAAACAAAAATATTCAAAATTGCATTTTTCTTTGTGAAATCATGAGAAAAAATATAGCTTTTGAAGATACTTTCTGCTGCTCAAAATAATTAAAACTCAACTTCAAAATTTCAGATAAATATTCAGAGGAATGATACATGTCCACTGACCTTTATAGCACATAGCCTTATAGCACACAGTGTTGTTCTGTTTCATTCACACAGAGTCTAGACATCTAGTTCTGCAAAGATTAAGGTCTTTGTACACTCAGAGATGTTTCATTGATGCCAGTGGAGCTGATTGCACCACAGAAAGTCAAGACAGGCATTAGTCTTTTCAGGATCAGCCTCTAAAACTATTCTATCAGAGCACAAAATTAGGTTAGGTTACACTCTTAGTCAGGTTAGTGAAGCCCTGTTGCCTAAATCACTGTGGTATAGCTGAAAAAAAAAGTGGAATATGACTCAAAGGATAAAATACCTTAAGGGAAGGGTGCACTATGGCTTACAATGTTATTATGTAGCATAATTCAGGTTAGGCAATTAAATCATCTCAGTTTTGGTGAAAGTCATTGGTTTTTGAGTCATCACATGCCAGAACCAAATTTTAATGGCTTATACTATATTCTTGAAAATGGTATAACTTGTTTCAGTCAAGAACATTCAATTTATTTTCTTAGTTCTAACGTTATCTGATACTGAAAAAGTGACCTTTAAGTGGTCCCCAGTGCACTCATACACTTTGTTCTAGGAATACAAGGAATCTTGAGTATTTTCAGCTGAAACAGTTTTTTATATACTTTATTTTTAGCAACAGCTAAAGTTCAAGTTTCTCTGACAGAGCATTGAGATTATAAGAAGATCAAAAGCTGAGGCAGACAAGACTTCAAGAGCGAATCAAAATTCGAAATCTAATTTTGTATATAAATTAAGCTGCCATTCAAGCTGCACTTATCTATACTCTGGTTTGTAGAAGTGATTATTATGAAAAGAATAATGTATTTAATTTTCTTGCAAATTATTTGTAGTGCATCTTATCTCTGTGAAGTCTGAATATTGAGAGAGGGGATCAGTTATTCCATAAAAAACAATAAGAAAAATCAGCCTCTTAGGGAGTTTGGAGGAGAAAAGTTTTTCCCAAAATGTATTGTTCAAGGTAAAACTAGGGATACACTCACTTGAACTAGTTTGTCTGCAAACTCTGATCTGACATCTATAAAACCATTGGTGTTGACTAGTGGCAAAGACAGTCCAAAGTGCTGTGGGCCTGACTGGATCCCTGGCCTTTGCAGCTGTCTTGGGTACATGTTTTCTCTTGTCAAAGACAAGTTTTCCCAGAGAAAACAGAGGGTAAAAATACAGAGTTCTGGTTTTTTAAATGGTTCAAGTAAACCAATTAAATATTTAATATAGGAATTGGGTGATATTATACACTTCATGACTCACACAATGTCTTTGCAGGACTCCTGAAAAATGAGGGTAGCATTTTTCTTATTTCATAAAAAGGGAGTTGGTTCAGTCAATTCATTCATCCATTTAATTTTAGAGATATATCTCTCATTTAGACAAACCCGGGAGAATTTTTCTTTTAATTGATTCCAAAGAGAATGTATATAATCAAATCAAAAAGAAATATCTACACTATTTATACAATAGATGGTAAACCATCTATTGGTAGACAGTATTTGTGCTGTTTTTCAAACTGGGACTAGCAGAGTAAGAAGCGCACAACTAGAGTACACCTGGGAAAACAGTGACTGTGCTTTACTTGTCACCACAGGGTAAACCTAAAAGACATAAAGGATGCAGATTTTCAGACCTTTCTCATTATTCACAAACCCGTCCTTCCTCTGTCTTCAGCTCCTTTCTCTTTGGTTACCAAATAAAACCTAGCGTCACTCTTGTCTATTTTGATTTTATTTCATAAAACATTTTTGCTTTTTTGCTGCTTAAACAAAGGTTTGACCAATCCCATGGAAACCCACAGACAGATCAGACACCACACTGTTTGACCCATGCCATGTGCTACCCCTGTTTTTTTCAATAATGGGATTTACAGTGAAATTCACAACAAAATTTAAACTTCCAACAACTCTGAAGCAGCTATTAACCATGAAGTATCTTGGGGCTGACCAACGACTGTCTAAGAGATAGCTCCTTGATAGCAAAGATCTCATTAATCCTCATATATTGTTTGAAATATAGTACATTTGTTTTATGTTAACTGAATCTAACCTTTCAGCTCAATATAATTCAATACCAACTTTCTCCCTGTGTGTTCCACAAAATAATATATTTTTATCTTTGAGCAGTGGACGAACTATTAAATAATACCTGCAATGTCTTTACACTTATGAATTGAAAAGAACTAATTTCTGCATTTATCTTTTCTTTTATCTTACCCTAACTGTCAAGCGTTAAGGATTCTCTAAATTAGAGTTCTTTTGTCTTACAAATGGTAGAATAAGATGAAGAACCATGGTTAATAGACAATTGTTCTGTAATTCTGTGGACATCAATTACCTTTTAGCCAACTAAGTTTTCATGTAAAAAAATGTAAAATGTTACAGACAGTACTGTAAAGAATACTGAAATTTAAATCTTTAATACTTTGCTGTCTGTAGAAATTTCATTGAACTTTACTATTGAAGTTTCCATTTCTGTTGGTATGTTGCCCATCTTTACCCATTATCAGATATTTAAAAAATAATTTATTATGCTCTGAAGAGCATTAACTTCAAGTAAAGAGGCTAATAACATTGTTAAGGTGATAGAGGGTATAAAAATTTAATGAATGAAAAGGTATAATGAATATTAGAAGTGTGTTAGACAGATGCAAACAGGTTTTTATAGCAATTTAAAGTATTTCAGACATAAAAAATTTCTGTTTTTTAATCCAAGTGGATGTGTTGTGACTCAAGCTATTAGAGAGTGTCTATAGAAGGCAGCAAAGATGGTGAAGGGCCTTGAGGGGAAACCGTATGAGGAGCAGCTGAGCTCACTTGGTCTGTTCAGCCTGGAGAAGAGGAAACTGAGGGGAGACCTCATTGCAGTCTAAAACCTCCTTGTGAGAGGAAGAGGAGGGGAAGGCACTGGACTCTGTGGTGACCAGTGACAGGGCCCGAGGGAATGGCCAGAAGTTGTGTTGGGGGAGGTTTAGGTCGGATATTAGAAAGAGGTTCTTCACTCAAGAGGGTGGTTAGGCACTGAAACAGGCTCCTCAGAGAGGTGGTCACAGCACCAAGCCTGACACGTTCAAAAAGTGTGTGGACAATGCTCTCAGGCACATGGTGTGACTCCTGGGGCTTGTCCTGTGCAGGGCCAAGAGTTGGCCCTGATGATCCTCGCGGTCCCTTCCAATTCTACATAATCTCTGATTCTGTGGTTCTGTGATATGTAGTGGAGCAACAAATAGTAGCATACATATAAGACATTTGTATTGTCAAAGTTGAAATGTTTTCACCACATAGTTTATGAAATAGGTGTACTGGATTAAAACTGCTCATGTTTTTCTCTCTACAAGGAAAGCACTTATGGTCAACACTTGGCAAAATTTTATGCATCTGTAATTATTTTGAGCTGTAATCAATTAATAAAATTGTTGATTTTTATTTAGTAACAACTAAAAGTAACCCCTCTCAGTTTTCATTTGAGACTTCCATTTTTCTTTTCTATCAGAATGTCTGTTGGCTATTATTGTTGTTGGGGTATTTGGATCTACTTCCATGCACAGTCTATGGAAATGCCTTTCTCAGCTTAAAATTCTGGGGGGAAGCAGAAGGTTATTCTTAAAATACAAGAAACATGGATGTCAGATGCACAGGTTTGATGTTTGATAGGAGGTCAACACCTGGATGGAAAATCTATAGAATATTTAATCTATAGAAATAGCGTATGTATGCAGGACCCTCACTGAAAGCTGTGGAAGCTGCTCTTTTCCAAGTGTAGCCACAGTAGGATAACTTGAAGGGGGAACAGCTAACAGTAATGACATGTGGCTGGAGCACTCACCACATCTAAATGGAGCGAAACCCACATCCCACTCCACACTTGAGTGCATCAGTAGCTAAGGCAATATTTAAGTGCTGATGCAGCACTTAAATTAGTCTACCTTATTTAAGGTCACTTAGGCTTCAGGTTATTCAGCCTCAAACTTGATTTTTGTATTTGACTGGTAAAGCAACCATAAAATGTGGTTATATGTCAGACATACACAAAATAGATCAAGGATCTAGCTGACCAAGACTGATTTTTACCTATAAGGTGATAGGTAAGTGATAGAGATCCCAGATTTAAAAGGTACCTTTTAATATTTGTCCTCATTCGTTGTTGAAAGAATTGGTTGCATTTAGCACTACAGCAATAATGAGAAATAGCTCTTTATAGGTGAATTTTCTATTGTTCATTTTAATCTTGAAATACATTGTATACAACAGCGAATAGATAAATAAAGACATTTGGTATTGAGACATAGTGTGGAAAGTGATTGTTTCCTAATATTGATGACTCTAAATCCCACACTACTGTAGAAGTGTTTGAAAGCTTGTAGATGGCACACTGTGGGAATTATGATTGCAAAGTTAGTTTTATTTGATTGATTTTGCATCTGTAAAATTAGTTACATGAAAAATAAGCTCTTAAACTTACTATACTGCTTATTATTTAAGAGTTTATTAAGAGATGATGCTGGAAATAATGGTATTTTAACTAACTGTTAGCCATATTTTTGAATATGAATATTAAAACAGTTGTGGTTTACACTGACCACACCAGACACCATGAAAAATCCAGAATCAATTTCCAGTCAGTATTTCACTAGTGTCTGCTGAGTGCTTGCTGAGTTCTATTTCAATCTCATAAAGGTATATTAGTTATTTGTATTATTTTAATGCTTATTCTTTCAACTTTTCTAATTTTGTATACACTTACAGAAACACCTAAAATGATCTATTAATTAATACATATCATACTGTTATTGTTCTGCCAAGTTTTAATTAACTGCATCAATGAAATGCATAATTAGATGAAAAGTTATCTAATTTATTTTTCGTGTTATCTGATTAGCATATACTTTTAAAATAAAAAATTTTACTTTGTGGCTAAGTGGAATTGTATTTACCTATTCTGTAATAATAGTTTATGTATATGAAGAGCATACATTAATTTAACGTAGTCAAAGTACAACAAAAACACTGTAGTTTCAAAGTGGTTTCATGTTAACTGAGTCAAAGGGAAAATCTGCTATGTTCATGAAGCTTGAGGTTTATTTTTGATATGACTGAAAATAATTCATCTATTACATAGAGTGAACTTTGCTTTTATTTCTCACCATGTTTATTTTTTCCTTTTTTGTTTTTCCTTTCATCTAATGCCATTTCCAGCAGTGAGAATCTCTATTGATTATTGTTTTAAGCATAATACTTCCTGTTAGGTTGTTACAAATGCAAGAGGTTGTCTTTTATTTTTGCTTAGTGTCATTCTTAAGAAGAAGGAAAGAAAAAAACCCCTACAATTTATATAATATAGTCCTTAAAACTTTAACATCTGGTTTTCAAGTCAATTTCCTATACATAGGTTTCAGTTAAGCAGAAAACCTCCTTTCAGCCAACATTCATTTCTTTCACTATTAATTGCCATTCATTCGAAAACCCATAGGTTAAAACACTATGAAAATTGATTTGCGACTTTGAAATACAGTAGGCTTAGTCCTAATCTAGTAACTTTGACATATTGTTTCACTACCTGATAGCAGAAGCAAAAAGATCATGTCTTAGTAATTCTGTCACTGTGTGAAGCTGTAATTCCAGATCATTTAGTTATGCTACTTTTTTACTCCCTAAAAAAAAGCTGCAGCTTATGTCTCCAATGTCAATGTGGTTATAAACACAGTGTAAATATTAATAAGTGGCTGAATAACTGGACTGAAAGATGTTTCATTGATAAAAAATGTTCTAGGAATTATTTTTTTAGATTTTCTGTAGGATTTTCATTAAATGTCTTTTATCTCTATATTATGTCAACTACTAGTGTAATTTAAAATAAGTCTTTGGGCTTCTATAACAGCTCTGGTTTGTCCTTATTAAGCTTTACAAGGTCTTCAAGAACATCATCTAACATGAGCAAAATATTGCAGAAGTAAACATGTACCAAGACAGATGTTTTGCATATGACTTTTAATTAAGAAAATATTTGAGCAATTTTATGACCTCTTCAATGTCAAACAAGAAAATTTTGCCTGAGGATTAGTTAGCATCTTACAACCTTTATGACATTGCAGCTATTCATTATTGGATTCTTGCTAGCAGTAAGAGCTATTTCATTTTTAGGTTTATATTAATTTTTTTTATTAAGTAAAACTTTCATGTATTGCTTCTATGATAATGGAAGCTAAAGCATACATTATCATAGAAGGCACAATAATACACTAAATATAAGGATTACATAATGACTTTCACACTATGTTTTATTAATTCACAGTAGTCAGAAATTTATTTTTCACATTTTTGGGCTTATTGTATGTATGTTCTTTTACATTTAAGCTAAGAAATATTTCTCAGTTAAAGGTTTATGCATTATTCTTCATACAATTTTCTAAAAATATTTTTGTAAAACAGTGTGCTTGTATGTTTATGCCAGAAAAAATTGTTTAATTTAAATAAAAATATTTATATATGCATAAATAATAACAATCTGTATTCAAGAGTATAATATATGCATTCAGAGACAGCAGTAATGTAAGTAAAATTTTTTGAATTTATATATTTTTTTATAAATAGTTTAAAAACTGCTTTATGATAATTCAGACATGATTTTTTTTCTCAAGTGATGGATAGCTGATTTTATTTAATTAAAGAACAGGCACAGGTTGATACAATCTTCCCACAGCTACTTGCTTCTTTTTGAGGGTCATGCTTCTTTAAACATGTACATTGTTCATTCAACACTGAATAATACAGATGTAGAAACAGAAATGAAATATGGTGTATTAGTTACTTAAAAGTTTTATAATATACTGTAACTTAAACATTTTGTACCTTATTTTCCACTTGAAATCTCCATTCTTCCCAATTCTGTAGACAGCTCTTGCGTCTCAAGATGGTTTGCACATGTGTTCATGTAAAGAGGAAAACACAGATATGATATCTAAATTGGGATTCTGATCCAGTTAAAGGTATTCCCACAAAAGGTGACTACTTTTCTGCTCATGTATGCGTATAAGGTAGATGTCTGTCTTTGCAAGGGTGTTTTAAATCTTCTTGTAGTCACAGTAGAGCTGATCAACTCAGAGTACAGACAGTGAGCTGGTCAATTTTTGAACTAAACTAACAGCTAGGATTGCCTCACTTGCATGGAGACAGCTACGTTGGGATGTCCTGATCTCAAACTAAGCAGTGTCATTTTATAAGCCATAGGTTAGGCCATGAAGCCTCCACCTGCTGCTTCAGAAGGTGTGGATCCTCCTCCAGATCTATCGCTCCCTTTAGTTCCTGTGTAGGCACTCCAGATGCAAGATGATGAAAGATGGTGCAAGAATAATGAGGCTCTGCTCTTCTCCCAGGATGTCAAATGACCTGCTTGGTGGTTTGAGCAAGTCCTTTAACTCTGTCATCTGCAGAAAGACATTTATAAAACCAAGACCTAGTAAGAAATAACATTAGGTAAATGTCTTAAATTGTTTTACATAAATCTCAAGGTACTATCAGGTGATAAAATGCTTTTAAAAATCTTTTCTTGGTTAGGAGATTGGTTTAGAGTCCATACAATAACAGAATATTTTTATGTGGAAAACACCAATAATATATATGATTTTATATTTTAATATAGACACATTGTATCTATATGAATATTAATATATAGATTACTCAAAGGATTTTTAAACCCAAGCCAGGGAACAACCTCTGTAAAACAGCTCGGAAACAAGATTATTTTAATTGACAAAAGTTGGGAGTGTTGTCTTGCACATGGATCTAGGCTCTGTTAGAGATAAGTTGAAATGACTCAAGAGAGGCTATAAGTTTTTCTAAAAAATTATCCCTTCTCTAACTGTTCATAAAAGGCTTAGTCCAAAAAAACAGATATGTGAACACTCACAACAGAAAGCACTTGTGTTTTACCTGACCCTTTAGTCGAAATATTTGCTACCTGTGGGACAGAAGATGGGGCAGCATTTCATGCCATCATTTGTCCTCAATTTTGAGGGTGCTGTTAGGCTGAATAGTGCCTGGCATTCCCTAGCTATGTTCCTTATGATATTAATGCTCTCTAATGAAAAAGGGGTATAAGGTCAATTTATTTAATGTGGGGGTATAAGGTCAATTTATTTTATGTGGACCAGAAAACAGTTACTAAGGATACTTTTGATCATGTATTCCAGATTTTATAGCTACCTCCTAACAGTTAATGATTTTGTATTCATGGCTCATGAAAAATAAAATCATCCTTAACATAGCTGGAGAGGTCAGGTGAACCATATTTAAGAATGTTTCTCATATATATCTTCAAGAATGTTAATCACTCAACTCTGATTAAAATCAGAGAAGCTGCCCACTTTGGAAAAATTATATATCCTGAGAAGTTTGAAATATGCATGCAAAATAGTTGCACAAAGATGAACCATTGATAACTGAAGGTGAGACAGAACCATTATTTGCACAGTTTTGACTTCTTTGCATGTCTATCATACAAATCTCACTTGAATTTATTTATAAATCTCTCAGGTTGTATGACTCAACACTGAAAGATTAGAAAAAGCCAAAGCAAAAGATTCAATTTATGCCTTCATTTATGTATTTATTATCTGATCATGCATTATTTTTTAAGGTTAATTCTGCCTTCATACATGAGGTTGTCACTTCATATTTTATTTCATTGTGGTGATGAGAAGACCACAATCCTGGTCCAGGACACTATTCTGCAAATGCTCTTCATCCTCAACTTTTTAAATACTGCTCCCTGTGACTGCTTTTCAATCGAATGACACTGTATGGCATATTTCAGGATGGGACTTTGTCAGAGCCCTGAAAGCACTAATAGGTCTGAATGATCTTGACCAGTCCCGCTGGCTTTCTCACTGACCCAGGAGTCCCATTTCAGCACAGCCTAGGACCTCAGATCCCATCCTGAGCTATGTTGAAAGGGTCTCCAGCTCTCATTCCGTCTACTGAATGGACCTGAAACGTCCACTGTGGTCTTGTCTCCAGCCCTGTCTCCTGCTGCTCCTCGCAGGGTTCCCTGACCCTGGTTCATGACTTACAATTGATGGACCCTGTTACCAGCACCTGGTTCAGATCTTGTAGGATGGTGCCCCGCTGTTAAGGATGCAATTTATGCTGGGATCACCCTCAGTTCCCCTTCCCTTGATGAGCAGCCAGGCCTCACCACTGCTTAGCACCCAGGTATTAATGAGTAAAGAAGGAAAAATTTGTATTTCAACAGTACAAAGTACCAGTGTCATAAAGAAGTAAGGTCGCATTGATAACTCCTGCCTCCACAGCTGAAGAGCTTTTCTTAGCTTGTTGTTCTGGATTCTTCCTGTGCCATTTATTGCCTTTGAAAATATCTCCAAAGTGCAGAATATTTTTCCTGTTTTAGTCAATTGAAGGCTACAAAATTGTTGCTACAAATCTGAATGAAAAAAGGATGTTCATTTTCTAACAAAAAAGTTAACACTTCTTCAAAGACAGCTCTTCTTTAGCTTACACTGTTTCTAGAAAAATATTTCCTGTGTTCACCTTTTTCCTGGTAAGATACTACTTTTGAAATAACTAAGGGACCTAGGATGATGTATATCATGAAGGTTTTAGCAAAATATTTTCTGAACATTTAGACAGTCATTTTAGCCTTGTATTTCAATGGCAGTTCTTTTATTTCCAGCAGGTTGGAAATCACTACTGCTTCATATGTAATAATAATCAAATAAGTGTAGAGGAAAAGAAAATACACAGAGTTTTCTAAATAAAATGGATAAAACAACTCATAATGTTCCAAATGTATGCTGTGTTCTAGTATGAACTTCTGTAGAACTTCAGCAGCCCCTTTTACAAAGACCTTCTAAAGGAAGAGTCTAGCCCTTTAAATTTCTGACATTCACTCTACTGTAAAGCATGAGCACATTAAATCATAAGCCTGTCTAATTTTTTTTTCCACCTAAGATGAACTAGAAAACAGCAGACTTGCTGACATCAGTTTTCATGTTGCTCAACAGTTCTGACAAGCAGATGTGAAAATTCAAAGCCAGCCTCTGACTTGCCTAGTCACAACTTGGCCTGAGCAATGCAAAGGAGATGCTGGCCTCATTGATGCATCTTTTTCCTGCATGTCCGATGTCTCTGCACTCAGCTGTTTAAATGCAGTGAACAAAGACGTTTCATACTGCTACAGCCTGCAGTACAAGGTCCCCTTCCATCACCTATAGAGTACACTCAAGAGCCAGCAAAACATAATTTGAAAGTGGAATTAAAGTCTTGTATTTCCTGTTCTTAGAGATAAATGCTACCCAGTATGGGTTTTATTTCCTTTGAAAAGTCAAGCTGAAATTCAGCTCCTGTAACCGTATTCATCTCTTTGCCATCTCAGCAAGTTTGTCCTGTGTAAATAGTGTGATCTTAATAAATAAATACTGAAGCACAGCTGGCGTTGGCAAGATATCACTGTTAGGTTGCTGCAGCATGCTATCACCAGTGAGTGTTGCTAATTATTCTCAGAACTGGGAAATAAAGGGGAAAAGAATGCAGAGGAGAGTCAACAGAGTTTGGAACAAAAATAAAAGAATGTTTGCCTCAGTTCACAGCACAGACATATAAGCACCATAAAGGCAAGCATTTCATCAGCCTTAGTTCTGAATTATTTTCTTAACAAAGTAAGATATAATAGCCACAGTGGTATAAAGCTGTAGCTACATATTTACTGCTTAAAATTCATACTTGTTGTTAGAGAGGTAAAACAATGGAAGTTGGAATACCTAAGAAACCGAAAAAAAACTAAAACCAAAAAAACACAAACCTACAAAAGTCCAGAATAAATGAGTCAACTGGAAGATAAATAATTTTTCTTTTCTTCTCTACTGGCAATAAGTTAATAACCTGTCTTTGAACACAGAAGTCCAAAATTTTGGTTAGCTGCCATGAAGAGGAAGCAGATAGCTTTCAAACATTTATAAATTTCACATAACAGAGAAGAAGCGTGTGAGTTGATATCTTTCTAGCTAAAAAATAATTATTATATCTTCGTATTTTTTAACAGAAGGTAGCTGAAGAGAGTGACCACTACACTTGGTATAGATTGTTCTTGTATTTTCTTCTTGTTGTCTGTCAACACTGATGCTGTTTTGGCTTGCAGGTGTGCTATCACCTAACTGATCTGAGTGCCAAGTAGCAAGAGCACACCCAAAGTTTCCTCATCCACTTTTGAATTAAAATTTGTTGCAAAATTAGTGGGTAAAATTAGTATTAAAACTGTTGAGGGCATTTAGCAGACATTATCTTAACTGTGTGACTGACAGTTTTAGAAAGGATGAATTAAAATTGGATATCTGATGGCAAGCCCTAAACACAACTTGCATGCCAAAGTAGTTTCAGCTTCAGCTACTGTAGAAGGAAAATCACAACACACTTTCTGGATGTATCATTTTCTTATAATTTAAAAAGCATTTGAAACAAACAGAGAGAAAGATACTGAACTTGGAATTTCAACCATTTGAATTAACTTTCTTAGCCATCCATAGTCTACTAACTTGCAGGTGTTCAGAACGCAAATTCTAGAGACACTGGAGAAAAACATGGAGGAATACTGAGAGTATTACATAGAAAAATGAAAACGTTCCAATAAAAGTAATGCAAAGGTAAAGTCTCGGGGTTCAGTTATGCAAGGATTAAAAGGAACAAATGTTAACTGAGTAGACAGGAAGAGTCTGGATCATTATATTTATATGCAGGCTAATAGGCTGGGTATAGGAGAAGGTAATGCGGTTCAATTGCAGCAGAAGAGAAATACAGAAGGAGGAAAATAAACAAGGCATTCAAAATGTGAGAGTATGTACGTTAGACAACTAAACTTCTCTTACTTTGACATTATTATGCTGCATTTAACAGAGAACATCTTAATTTGAACAGTTGAGAGAAACTAAGACACCAAGTCTTGGGACTTTGTTTATGTATGTATGAAAACCTATAGGGAGCTTGGTCCATTATTAAAAGAAAAATCATTAAATTGTTTGGTTCACTTGTTTGTTTTTTTTTTCCTTTTTAAAGAACTTATTTTAGTGTTTATTAATGTAGAATAGTATTGTAAGACATGATATAGAAGTGTGACTTCAGGTGCTACATAATTCCCTTGCCTGCAGGCACAGAGCTCCTGGTTTGAAGACTCTTGTGACTGTTATAAATAAAAAAGTTTTGACTAACTACCTCTCCTCCACTGAGATATAGAATATTCCCTTAGGCTCTTAATGTGTTTGGAATAATTAATTAATGAATGCTACTCAAAAATGAATCCCAAATCAGTGTTATTTCCTGTTTTACCAGTAATGTTTTGGTTTGTGGGTTTTTTTTTTATTTGTTGGGTTTTGGTTGGTTGGTTGTGATTTTTTTTTTGTTTGTTTTTTCTTTTAATGGTGTGAGAAGTGAAGTGATAGGGCTGCAGTTTGAGTTCTCATTTGGTAACTGAACATTTTTATTTACCGGTAGGCTATCGCTTTGAATGAGAACGCAAACTGACTAGGGAGTTACCTAGACAACATAATGTGCATAGCAGAAAACAATAAAAATACTTCAAAATAGGCCTAAAGAGGAAAGGCTTCATTATGATACCAGAAGAACTTAGTCAGAGGGGAGAATTTTCACGAGACGAGGAGAAAGCTCAAGCATTTAAATTTTTTCTCAGCTTTAGATGTGGATGAGAGCTTAAAAACCTTTCATTTACAGTATATTTGGTACGGTTTTCTGAAAATGTGTGTAAACAGCATTGTGAAGATAGCTATATTAGGAGTGGGACTTCAAGGGATATTTTAAATGCTACTTGTTTTCTCTAAATATACTTTTGTGTCACATGTTATCTATTTGTTTTATATTTGTCATACTTCATCTTTTGCAGTTAAAATCCATGAGCATAGTTAATTCTAAGCCAGGGTCTCAGCTGTGGAGGCAGTGAATTATGCCTTGGTAACCCAAATTTCTGAGGAAGACCACAGAAAGATCACAAAAAGCCATAGCTTCTAGAACTGCTTTCTTATTCCTTACAATATATCAAGAGAGATAAGTCAGTAAACAGATTACAGGGAAGTTGGAGAGAAAAGGAAGAGCTGATCTTTAACACACAAGAAGCTAGAGTGACTTAATGATTGTAACAGAAAACAAGAAGAGAAACACTTTGAAATATAATTCTCATTTAACTCCTGTGTCAGGGAGATCATTTAACTTTCCATTGTATATTACTTTTTTCCAGTACTGGACTTGGAAATAGCACTTCAGTAAGAGATCTTGGATGAACAGTTGTCTGAAATAACTTTCTGGGTGTGTGGTGGTAGCCAAAAAAAAGAAAACAACCAAAAAAAACTGTAGAACTTTGCATCATCATGAAGGCTACTGGGAGTAGGACAGAGAGACACAGTTTGCCGCACAAGACTTTGATGAGCTTCCAGCTTCAGCATGCTGAGCCGTTTTTTTCTGCTTCTCAAGAAGAACAAAGTGAAGAAGGCAAAAGATAATTAAAATTACGGAGGTGATAGAACAGTTGATTTATGAGAAGAGAATAAAATATCAGTGGTGCTCCAACTAGAACTGAGGTAAGAACAAAGTTTACAAAATCATTAAGATGGCAAACTTACACCTTGGCACAAGAACCTGCAGTAATTAAACAAGGTGGCACTTCAAGAAAATTGTAGGATTTTAATTTAAAGCAGATAAAGGAGCATATTTCTTCTTGCTGGCAGTAAGCTTCTGGAATATTTTGCCATAAAAGACTGAGATTGCAGATGATATAGACACCTACAAAAAGAAAGTAAATAAATTTTTGGACAGCAGGTCCATAAAAACATACTGAAAAAAAAAGGTAGGGATGTACCTTCCAGCATCCTCACTGAAAGAATTATGGAGGATGGGAGAGTAGATACAGGAAGTATGTCAGGAAGTGTCCAGACTTACATGCTTTCCTTAAAGTTTCTTTTACGGATTCGTCTTAAACAAGAGTCCAACAAAATATTCAAGCCCTCTCCAGGAAGGGATGGGGGAAGGTTATGGAGAAAAGAACAGGGAGGAATCAGGTGACTACGTGTGCCAAAAAATGAAAAAAAGGGAGCGAGTGTGAGATTCAAAAGATCAAAAATGTAAAAACATAGGGAAGTCTCTGTGCAGGGACACGAGCAAGCAATTTCACTGTTTCCCGGTGGCATCCAAGGAGCCAGCAGACATTGCCTAGCAGAGCTCTTCTCAGAGATGCAAGGAAACAAGGGAATGGAAATAGCCACCATGGCTACTGGCATCCTCTCTATCAGGCCTCCAGCTGCTGACCAGGGTCATCAGGTTGACAAGAAGGTTACACTACTTTCAGGGCCTTTGGACTGGGAGGAGTTAAGAAGGGAAGGCATATTTAAGAACTGGGTTTGGGAAAGAAAATGCTCTACCTCTCCCGGAGGTGAACAACAGATAGAAAGGAGACAAAGAAAGGAAGTGCCGGGTAAGAGCAGAGTGTTTATGGAGGTGAAAGCAAGAATAAGCACAAGAAAGAGCAGGTACAAAATTGTACTTTTTTAAAATTAGTTTTGATTGAAAAGACTGAGCTGAAGAAGGAGGAAAGAAATGTGAAGGGGGGAAAAGGAGAGCAGTGAGGTTGGATGTGCAGAACACCACCTTTCTCCTGCAAGGCAGTTCAGAAAGCTGTTTTGTAAAGGGCTGTAGTGTATTGAGGGTAGTAGCATACAACTTTCTAGGGTAAAAGCTGATGATACTGCATCATAAAAAGCTGCAGCCTTTGACTCCAGCTGAATGAGTACAGTCTGGATGCCCTGGACAGTGATGTTGTTCACAGTGGTGGCAATGGCACATGGATGTTTTTCAGAGGGACAAGCAGGAATGTAAACAGTGACATAGTTCCACAGGCACCACAGGTAGGTGTTGTCCATTGCTGTGTTTACCCCCATGGTCACCCCTCAAATGATGCTGAGTGGGGCGGTCTGATGTAAACGCATATTAAACCTGTCTATGTCAGCCACACATTGAAGGGACTTAGAACCTATGAGCAAGCAAGTATTTTCATTAGTTCAAAGGTGCATTTGTGTAAGGGAACAAATCAAGTCTTTCTGAAGACTTTAATTAATTTTTTTTTGTTTTTTTAAGGTAAGGAGTTCCAGGTGATGAGATAGTAATTATCACACTTGACAGAAATTCCAATCTGAACTTGACAGAAGGCTTTTCTTTTTAGAAAGCAGTACTAATTGAAGTTCTGAAGCTGCTGGACTGCACTCTGCCTAAGTAGAATACTCCCAAAGCAATCACTATTTACATTTATTGAAGAATATATCAGCTTCTTTAACATACGTGTTTACAGATTTCTACAACACCTAGCTAGTGTCACAGCCGGTTTTTTACTCTTGCCTTAGATTTTTATGAGATTATGACACAACAATGACAAAGAACCTCATAATATTATTTCCTTTTTTGACAGCAGTGAGGAGTTATTTGTGCAAGTCTTGGCTTCTCACCTTTCTTTTCCACTTCATTTTCCAGAAACAGAAAGATCAGCTTTAGGAAAACAGCACATGTTATGCAGATGTGAGGTGGGGTAGGCTTTTAGATACTTCTGGTTGCAGAATGAGGCTATTTTGTATTTTAAGAAGCTGGAAATGGTTTGTGGGATAAATATGTGGTTTAAAATTATACTATGTACATATAATATTGTCCTAGATTGATATTATAACTTTAAAAAATATATAAATATATCCTAATTATAAGGATTTCCTGGTTTTGAGGACAATTTTGATGACCTAGATAATTACATGGGAGCCTGAAATGTGTCCTGATTTCAATATAATTATCCATCTAGTCCTTCAATGCCTTTTTGTCATACACAACAGCTATGGGGCTCAGCTGCTTTAGACTATTTGCCACTGAGTTTAATTAAAATCCTCACAAGCACAACGTGCATCAAGAAATTCAAAACTGTGGATCATCCTGGCTTGTGCAAATTCCTCTGGATGATCCCCTAGGGACCTAAGTCTCCATCCCCAAAGCTCCTTTAAAATACATGGATGTTCAGAAGAGAAGATAAGAAAAAAATATTAGTGGCCAGGAAGTAAAGATTTCAATGGTTACAGACAAAACATAATCTGGTAAATTTTCACTGTGTTGCATAACTGTTCCTCTCTTCAGAATTTGTGTTTGAGTTTCCTTCTTTTAAGGTAGTAGTTATGTCACTGCCTTGACTAAAATCTGACACACTTGAGAGGTAATGTAATCTCTTCAACTTTCCTGTAACTTCTGAGAAAGATGGTGAATAAAAGAATGGCTGTAAGATCTAGAACTCCTTAGACTTCTCTTGCAGTAGACAGTTTTAGATACAGAAATGGGTTTCACTCCATCAAGTTTTGCTGATGATAATTCTTTCCTTGGTATGGTTGAGAGCCTTTGTAGGTACAGACAGCAATGCACTCCTTAATGTCTCCACTCTCTCATCAAGAAACCTCAAGTTATCAGAGTGGACAATTTCCTCCAGTTGGGCATTGCAAAATTTTGCACGTGTACAACTGCCAATACCATAGACAGGAGTGCTGGTGATAAAGACAGATGTGGATAGGGCCTATAATTTAGCCAGTGGCAAACCAACAAAAAGCAACTAGATTTCTGAGTAAAAAGAGAAAGAGAGAGAGGGAGAGAGAACCTTTGGAAATCATTAAATGAACTAAGATTTAAAGAGAAATCATTGAAATAAAATTACATGGGTAAAGTAGTTGAACAGATTAATGGAAATGAATAGTGTGGAACACAATTTCTTAAACTACCCTGTAGGTTACAAAACATTTACTTAAAATGTAAGGTCATTTAACTTAATCTGACATTGCACTTTCAGAGAGGAATAAGTATAGAACTGGGTTAAAGTGCATGAGAACATAGCTAGTCTATGAAGTTTTACAACAATTTAATTAATTTAGAGCAAGATATATGAGCATACATGTTGACCAGTGGTCTAAACGCAGATGTGTTTCATGGTATAACTTTACATAGTAAGGGAAAAAGGTTGACTAATATTATGGAAATCAGTTTCATTCAAGTCTCAGCAGCAGTGGTAAATGCAATAGAAGTTTGCTTTTCTTTACAAATGATTACAGGAGGAAAGAAAGAAAGGTACTGTAATAAATGAATCGAAGCTGTAATGGATACTGACAGTTTGGAATAAAAGCTAGAAAGGTGGCTGTATGCAGTAACTAAACTATGATTTCACATTCTGTAGATTTTATACCAGTGCTTGTGTGACTTCTGAAATCTAAAATTTATCCTTACCATACCATTTGTTTTCCCCTTTACTGAAGTTAATCTTGCTATTCTGCTGATTGACTGACATTAGCTATTGAGACAAAAATGAAGCTACTAGGTGAAAGAAGAGAGACCCAGAAATTCTTCAGGAAGGATTTTGAACATTTTCCAGCACAGATCGTTCTAGTTAGAGATGTACACATGCCCAAGGGACCACAGTGTTGGGGTGGAGACTGTCACACTGAGGTATAGTGTTGAGAGAAGAAACTCTGTTTTGGGTTCCTTTGCCTTTTTCTACTCTTCTGAAAAAAAGCAGTGAAATGTTTATGTTTTATAATTTATACACAGACATAGACACATGTATATACACATTATAAGTATGCTAATAATGTGGTGCTTATTGATTAATGAAAAGCTTGCATTTTAGGTTGCATAAAAATACATTTGATCCAAAACATAAGTAAAATTAAAGTGAGTTTCAAAATACTATATAATAAAGTGTCTGACAAAAAATGGTAAATGTTCAATTATTTCAATTGTTCTTGAAATTATTTTAAAAAGTTGACAATAATACATTACATTTTTGGAAACCTGTTCATCTGAAGTTTTCTGATACTTTATTATGATTGTTTATGGAGGACAGAGTACAATAAGTTTAAGAAGAAGTGAAGAGATTCTATATGAAAAATCTTTCTGATTTCTAGTGTTGACTGTCATTTAGAATGCTCATTCGTAAGGATGGAAGAAGATAAAGTTTTGTTTTGATATTTTCTGTGACAGTGTTGAACATGCAGTTTGTAATGTCTGCCAAATATAGCCATTGATTTTTATGATTATATCTTTATTTTTTCAGTTTTCAATGTGGCAGCTGAATTGCATTGCCTATTTTTCATGCATGTTATAAAGTAAAGTGATACGGTTTCTTTACTGTGATTTGATGGACATTTCCAAATAGATTGCTGGAAATCAGAAAAACTATCTGATGATTCAGTACTGGAATATTTCAAGTCATAGGCTGGAAATATTTTCCTTGGTAAAACTGCCAATTAAATCCAAGGAACTGGATAGTCACAAAAAATATGGCTGAAAATAATTCATTTGAAGAGTTTGGAGAACAACTTACAGGCAACATTTATACATTCATTATTTCTCTACTTCAGAGTTAACATTTTATTTAATTAAAGTTTATTACAAGTTAAATGTTGTTTTCTACACTGCTTTTACATAATGTAAAATATTGTCTCTTACAAAGAAAAGCAGCTTTTGTTATGAATTATGTCTTTAGCTTTCTGTAGGCATCAAATCATTATCTACGAAATAGTCCTCTCCATTTGCACATGTCAGAAACCTGTGCATGCAAAATCAATCATGATTCCTATCACACTGCCCTGAATCATATCTTTATTAGATTACTTCAGAGCTGGATGAGTCACACTGCAAGACAATATCTGCAGAGCGGGAGAGCTGCACCCCATGACATTGGCCGGATGCCCTGTTAAGAGCTGCTCTTGCTTCTCCTTTCTCCAGTGGCTGGTATTGGCTACTTCAAGTGTTGCCATCTTCTAGACTGAGTGGCAAACCTACTGAACAGATTTCAGTATGGTAAAATAAGCTCTTTTCTTGTCTTTTCACATACTGTATGATCTCATAAGGAGATAATTGCCCACTGGCATTGTTTCTTGATTTCTCTTTTGAGTGACTTTAAAAAGCCTTTTAGAGCTTTATATTTCACTTAATAAACTTATATTTTAATACTTGAAAACTGTGAGTACAAAAAGTTTTAGAAGATCTAGTTGTGAGATGACTCATAAGCTGAGCCATGATGCAAATAAAAACCCTGCTATAAGGAATTTCAACCGTTGAATCAGGTGGAGATGTAATTTCAGCTACATTATATGAAATTAATGCAAGTTTTTAGACATGTTAGGAACAAAACCTTCCCCTAGACAATATTTACACTATTAAATATTTTTTTACATGGTACTTTCTAAGAACAGAAAAAAACCACAAGTGTTATTCACAATAGCACAAGTTAAATGTTCTCAGTGTCTACCATTAGAGTATTTAAAATTGAAAAGTCCAATATTTACAGTATACTATCCTTTTAAGTTATAAACCAGCAAACTAATGTATTTAATTGTGTTTTTTAAAGATTACTGGCAACGTTCCCAGATTTCACTCTGGTAAGTGAGCTACTGATCTTTCACAGTCATCAAATACATGTCATAAAATATTTCTGTCAGTACTGTAGACTTTACATATTCTTATTGTACAAATGTGAGGATGTCTAGTGTATTTAACTTAAAGCCTTGTTTGTATAACATGAATTTACACGCCTTCTATTTACATCTATTTTGTCTCACCCTTCATAACTGCTTTATTTTGTAATTTTTTTCTTCAGGAAGGCATTTTTAGGGCTTGAGATGCTGCCTTTAGTTAAACCAGAGCTTGGTTTAGATAAATAGGATTTACTTTCCCTTTCAAACTTAATTACTTTTCAGAATCATGATCAATTTCCCGCCTTGCTTGCTCGAGGGGAGCGACACTGTAGGAGACCCTTACGCATTTGCTTTGTAATAAGCCTTTATTCATACACTTCAGGCTATACAATCAGCTACCCCGCACCAGAGTATGTGCCTGTGTGTGTGGCTGCAGCCGCAGGCCTGCAGATTGGAATGCTGATGATGGGGAGCAGAAGTGCTGAGGAATGAATCTGTGTGTAGGAAAGCAATAATCTAGCTGTGAGTGTCCACAGGTCTTATTATATAAAATTAAGCTACCTTTGATGGCCTCTTTTAATATTTTCTTTTTTTTACAGGCAATTTCCTACACGATACCCTGCCTAAAGAGTTTCATTCTAGTGTTCTCTTTTTCATTTGTTTTAAAAATGTTGTGGAACAGGATTAATTTTTCCTCTAATAAAAAGATATACTAATTTGAGATCCTGATAATTAAAGTAGGGTGTTTTCTTGTTGAAACAATCAGTTTTATGTTTCAACTTCTGGTTTGTAATTTTTGTCTGTTTTAAAATAAAGTCAATTTTAAAGCATAAATTTAGATCCTAAGGAATAAAAGTTTATGGAAAGCTACAAATATTATCTATAGTTTTTCTACGACAATAATATTTCGCATGATCAAGAGACTAGCTAGATTCATAGTAATAGAACTCCCTTTTTTTCCAGGAGATGTATGAAGACTTATGGAGGCAGGGCAGGGAAGCATCAAAGATATTACAATCCTACTGGAAAACAATTTTATTTTCACATTACTGCTTCTAAAAAGTCAGCTTCTTGTCAATCTTTCTTGGTATCCAGCATGATTTTCATGGTTGATTTTCTTTAAATGGACCATAACATAACTATTTAGCAGAAGGAATAGTTTTTGCCTTTTCACCTAAGTTCCATTAAAAGAAATGGGTAAAACAGAGAGGTCCATATTCAAAGGTCTCATCTTGAACATAGGAATATTTCTGGTCCTTAACCAAACATGGTATCTTGTAGATATATTTATTTAATTGATAGAATCATGGAATGGTTTGGGTTAGAAGGGACTTTAAATATCATCTATTTCCAATCCCCCTGCCATGGGCAGGAACGCCTTCCACTAGACCAGATTGCTCAAAGTCTCATCCACCCTGGCCTTGAATACCTTTAGGGATGCGGTATCAACAACTCTGGGCAACCTGTTCCAGTGCCTCACCACCCTCATAGTGAAGAAGTTGAAGTAAAAGTAAAAATCTGTAAGTAGACAGAGTAAATTATACTTCAGTGCTTCTTCCCACCCTATGTCTAAACCACCTTTTGTAATTTTGGCTGCTTGTCCTCACAGTGGGACAGTAGGATGATGTTTTGTGTTTGCTTTATTAAAATCTCAAACATAGAAAAATAATTTTGAATAAATTCTAATATTGTGCAAACCAAACATTTTGAAAAAACATTGGATTACATTAAATTTCCGTCTCAAGAATTGTAGTGTCTTAACTGATGTAACACAGGTTGCCAGAAGGCTTGGTTTTGAATCTTTCCTGTAATCTGTCTTGAATCTATCCTGTAATCAATTACTACAAAAATATTCAAGAAAGGTCTTTGGACAACATAGAGTTGGAGAGAGAGTTTTTTAATTACAAGTGGGTTTTTTCCTACTGAGCCATTTGCACTCATCAATGAGTTTTCTATCACTTCCCTTCAACGAACTTAGAGCACTGTGACAGGAAGCTTTTCCTGTTGACTTGATCTAAATTTAAATTACTGTGTGCCTTAGACCTTGGGAAGTGCTGTCCCTAAAGATCTGACATTTCAGTCCAGGAATAGGGTGGCACATCTGTGAAATTGGATGAACTGTTTTGTTCTTCAGAGAATGATGAGGGCTGCATAACAACTTTACTAATTGTCCCTTGAAAAGCATACCAAGTTCAAAGGAGCAAGTATTTCTACAGAAATAGAAATTAAAGATCAAATTAACTTCCTAATACAACTTGTCTGTCCATTTATTTCCATAGTTTTAAAGATTTGAGAGGTCCATACTAGTAACTTTTTGTAACTCAAATACCGTAACTCCTCCATATTTTCCAGGTCTATTGATGTTTAGGACTGGTCTTACAGTTTGTAACGTGTTTGTCTGTATTGTCATTACAGCTATGTATGCGAAATCTGGTCTCTACTGAGAACACTGTTGCTCTAAAGCAAAGGATCCTGGTCCTTGTATAAAAAACAAGTGGATCCTAGTTGAACAGACACATACTCATTTATGAATTATCTGTGCGGTTGTTTTCACACACATGTAAAGCGTAGTAAAGATGCTCAGGTTTTCGTGAGGAGTAAGTAGTTCTTATTTACTTTAAGACAAACTTAAGATTTTACTAAAAACAAATTAGTATAAAGCAGACCAAGGGAATCTTTTCATGGAGATCCTTCAATTATGTTTGCTGGTATAGCTACATTAATGTTTACATTTGATAAATCTATGCAGCTTCACAGGGACAACTATTTCTTCCTGCAGTGTAGTTCAAAAAAGTTTTCATGAAACTAATAATTACAAAGAATGGTTTTAAAATATGATAATAAAATAATGGTGTAGATGTCATATTCAGAGTGACAATGGCAGAATGAACCAAAACCTGCAAAATAGAATGATATACAAATTCTTATGATATGACAACAGCACAGAAATTAATCTTACATTGTTTTTGTGTTTGTTTCTGACTGTGACTGTGGTCTCTTTTCTTTTTTAATGCAATTTTTTTTTTAATTTCTATTAAGGTAAGTCAGGTAGACTATAAAACTGTACTGAAAATCGATGCCAAGAAGTATTAGCTTCCATTGTTATTGTGAATCCATCACAGAGATTTAACTCCAATTCCTATCCAAGGAAGAAAAAAATTTTAAAAAAAGAAAAAGAAAAGGGTAAAAAAGAAAAAATGGGGGGAAAAAAAGACATACAAATTTAAATTACTATCTTGGAACAATAGATCCTGCTATATTTTGAAAAGAAGTTAATTGAACTTGTGTAAATTAAATACCCTGGCTCTGTAACCATGCCTCAAGCTAGCTGTGACAGGAAAACTTAGATCATGAGAATTGTGAGCACATTTCTAAATCGGTATTTCTAAATATATCTTGTATTATTATAAATATAGAGAGATATTAGAAAAAAATCTTAAAACCAAACTGAACTCCTTAGTATTTCCATCAAGCAACAATTTCTTCTTTATTTTTGTTTGCAGAGCAGTAATTTTTATTTGCCCCTGGTGATTTCATTTTCCCTTCTGAGACTTAATGGGGTAAAATATAAAGACAGGAGGAAAGAAATAATTTTATTGCTTCAACCCCATCAACCTCATCACTACAGTGTGGGAATTCATCGAATTCCTATTTCCTCCTGTATGGATATTGTCTGTTTAATGTTACTGCTCACATTATAATTACGTAAAGATCCTTTTATAATTTTTTCTCTAGTAGGGTATGACCTTTCCTTGTGGTATGTAACGGGAGACTAAAGTGAGATCCTGAAGGAGAGCTTTATGGTTAGGCTCTCTCAGTGGGTCCAAAATTCTATGCAACAAATTTGTTTAGTGAGGAGGAAAATATATGAAGATCGTTATTTTTGGAAGAATGTTGAACAATCATGCATTAAGATGCCCCATGTGTTTTAGTATTTTAATTATTATTATTTTGATTTTAGTATTTTGATGATTATGAGTTTTGATAATTTTGGCAAATGTGTTTTATTAAATGCTATAATAGAATGGAAGAAAATGTTGACCATTTCCAATGCATTTGCTTTCATAATATAGTAGGACTGTAAATAACTGATTTTTCTTCTGTGCTTATTAGTATACACCTAAATTCTCAAGTATAGTGCTACCAAAGTCCATAGAGTTCCTCTTGTCAGCATTTCTGTCACTCAGCATATTTGATGAATTACCTTCTAGCTTCTCCATTTACAACTTTTTCAGCCATGAGATAAATCATACAATATTTTGTACAAATGCAATTGCAGTTAAACCATATTTCTAATGCATTTTTCTCAGCAAGACTTGAACTTTTATTTCTGAATGATGAAGAAAACAAATACACGCTTTTGCAGATTATCTGTAAAGGCAGAGGTTTATACAAAAAATAGGACAAACCTGCACCTCTCTTTAACAGCAAAGGAGAAAATACTTTTGAAATTCCAATTTACATGTCTCTATTGACAATTTTCAGTGTTCACATTTTTTTTCTGTAAAATCACTTATGACCCATCTCTTATTTTTCAGTATTTCTGTCTCAGTATTCAAAGTGATATCTACATTCTGATGTCTTTTTTCATGCTGAAAACCTCATACTTATGTTTGGGGACTGTGTGGGGAAAAAAAAAAAAACAAACAAAACACAACAAACACCATAGCTGGAATTCATCCATGTGAACTCAAACATTCAAAAGTTCTTAAATGTTTAAATCTCAGCTAATCATCAGAGTTAATAGAATCTTTTCAACTGAATCATTTCTTCAATTTTTTTATACCTATGTTAGGATGAGATTAATCATTCTCCTGAAATTCACACATTTCTATTCACAGAATATAAAGGCTGTGTCACATGGCTAATACTAAGACATCTAACTTTTGGACAAGTGAAAATCAGGCGTGATGAACTGCATCTATAATTGGTTAGAGTGGGAATCATTTGGAACTTAGGAACCAAAATGTGTTCAATTTTCAGTCTCCCTGTAGGTCACTGTGGGAAACAATGGCAAAATCTCTCCTTCCAGTAAATTGATCCAACCACTAAACATGTTAAATTTAGTCTTTATGGAATGACAAAAAGGAAACCTGACGGATTGAGGTACTGACTTCTCTGAACTATTAAAATGGATTTGAATTTAGTATAGCTTGCAGTCACTGTGGTATGCAGCAACAGAAATCTGAATGAGATAAATAGCCCACCCCTAGTCATATGCTACATAAACCAGGAAATTATAGCCAATAGTATTCCTGAGAAGTATTGTCTCCAACACAGTGGAAGCACGTTGCACTTCTCCACTCAGATTTGAACTCAATGATTGGTCAGATTTGTGTATGTGCGTACATATATACATGTACAAACTCTCACTCTCTCTCTCTCTCTATATATATGCATAAACAGTAGTGTCTCTGCAATTTTGGACAATATTCCAAGATTAATGTGTTACTTTGCACCTGGTTAAATTGCTGATGTCATAACTTGGCCATTACACTGAAGATAAAATTTTTTGTTTATATACAGAATGTTAGTCTTGTAGAAAGAATAACACACCATTGAAAATATGCAAATGTATGATGTTCAGGAGCCAAGTTAGTAAAATTGTTAGTGTGCCTGTTATAGCAAATTAAAAGTTGCTTTTATTTCTTCCCTATTTTATCATTTGAATGTTTTCTATAGCCAGTCTTCTCTTAAAAAAAAAATTCCGTTTTTCATCTTCAGGAGAAGTCCTGAGATTTGCACATACTCTGGCTGCCAAAAAAGAACAGCCTTAATTGACCTTTGGAAAAAACAATATGAAAGTGGTTGCAAATTTAAACTCTTGGATGTGAGAAAGCAACAGCTTATGGAAAATATCTGAGAAGAGACAAAAACCCAGTTCTATGACAAGGGTCAGGAAGGACAAGGCACAGTCTCTTCTGGAGGTCAAAGCTGCAGTGTGGGCAGAGCACAAGCATACATTATGTGGGAAATGTCTCACTTTGCCAAAGATAAATGCTATATGTCTTCTGTTTCAGTACCTGTCTGTGTAAACCACTAGTTATGGAACAGGAGGAAACAACAACCTAATCCACACCAGTCTTGACAGACAGGTTTTCTTTTTTTTTTTGGTTTGCATTATATGCCCCAAGTCTCTGCATGCTGTGTGGCATACAGTTGACTATTTAAGAACAGGCAACAGACATATGGGTTGTCAGAAATAAAATATTTTTTGGAGAGGGTACAGCTGCTTCTAGTTTAATATCTGCCATCTGAAAGTGTTTACACCACACCAAAAAAAGCAGAAGAGAGAAAGATTACCTCTGGGAAGCATAGTAACACTGTTTCTAGCAATTCACTTGTAAAACTGGACGTGCATTATAAACAAACATCCTTTACTTATTGTCCTGAACAGACTACTTATTCTATTTCAATCTTTTAGAGCAGTCTCACTACTTGATTTCATCTTTTGTAACTAAATTGAGCACTGATTGACCCAAGAAATCAAACAGATGCCTAAGGTACTCATGTGAAATATATATTTTTATAATCTAATTCTACCTCTGTGATATTTTCCACCCTTGTGCCCTTCTCTTGAAGGGACTTATGGTGCTTCAGATCTGGGATCTTCCCATCAGTAACCGATATATTATAAAGGACATCTGTCATTCTCTTGATCCTAACCATTGCTAGTGGCTGCTAGCCAAACAGACATCAAAACCAGTAGTTTTTCATTACCTCGTTATCATCTCTGAATGCTGCAAGTCCTGCTCAAAGGCATATATTTGAAAGATATGAATGAAATAATAAATGGAGCATTTCTCATTGCAGAATATTTTTTGGCTGCCA
Source organism: Corapipo altera (assembly GCF_003945725.1). Lineage (NCBI taxonomy): Eukaryota > Metazoa > Chordata > Aves > Passeriformes > Pipridae > Corapipo > Corapipo altera. The sequence goes on from NW_020884874.1 coordinate 22,996,421, forward strand.
TATTTTTTAAAATTCTGTTCCCTAGGTTTAGGTATGGCTGGGTCAGTAAAGATCTTATACTCCTAAAATCTGTGGAGACTTGCCCCCAGCTGTAGACTACAAAACAGTCTGTAAGATTTTTCAGCTCAATAAGAAGAGTCAGGTGCCTCAGGGTGAAATGAAAGGAGCTGCAATTCTGATTCCAGACCTAGCCTAGCGATCAACAGTGCAGGGACTTTGGTTAAAAACCCACCCAGAGCTGCACCCTTGGCACTTCATTTAGGGATTAGGGGCAATGTTGCTATCAGGTAATTGTTCAGACATTGCAACAATCTCCCATGATGCAGAAGATCTATTCTATAACGCTTGCTCAGTCATGGAGAGCACAAAACAATTTCCCCCATTTCTCCCTATTGAAATTTGATGCCTCTCTTCCTGAATGAACATGTTGATTGTGGGCCATTACCTACTGGGGATAAGATTGATAGAGGTAAGGTGGTGCCAGCAGTATAGACACAGAAGTTTGAGTGTCTTCCTCACCTCCCATCCACTACAAGCTGTCACTTGGGCTCAGTCTTATCCTAGTGTGGTCTTCCAGCAGCTGAGAGTCCTGTGCACTTGCTTGCTACTTGTTTAATGGTTGTAGAACATAAATCATAGAACCATAGAATTGTTTGGGTTGGAAGGGACCTTAAAGATCATCTAGTTGCAACCCCCTGCATTGGGATGTCACCTACTAGACCAGGTTGCTCAAAGCACCATCCAACCTGGCCTTGAACACTTCAGGGATGAGATATCTACAACTTCTTTGGGCAGCTTGTTCCAGTGCCTCACCAACCTCACAGTAAATAATTTCTTCCTAATATCTAATGTAAACCTACTTCCTTTCAGTTTAAAACCATTGCCCCTTGTCCTATTACTACATGCCCCTGTAAAAAGTCCCTTCTTTACTTCTACTTCAACTTTGAAACCCACTATTTTAAAATTAAATGAAAACCACACGTTCAGGTGAGCTGGCTGGCCCTGCCTTCCACTGGATGATGCCTTCTGACAGCTCAGGTAGCAGAACTTGCATGTCCTGGCCCCTAAACACATGGCTGGCTGGCTGAGGAGCACTGTTCCCTCAATAGTCAAGGCCACTGCGGCATGGATATGTGCTTCAGCTGTGGCAAACACCTAAAACAGGAAGAAGACATCTCTGAGCACGGATTTTTCTGAGATAAGAGAAGAGGTCTTATCATGTTAGTGCCTCTTCAGATCTGGACTTTAAGACTGTCCATTAGGTGCTTAAATTTCTTTATTAGTAAACTTCTTTAAGAGAGCTATTGTTTAAAAATTATTCTAAATAACTCTAATTTCCTTTCCTGATAATCTGCCACATATTGCTTGGCCTTTTACAATACAATATTATTTTTCTTTCTTTCCTTTCTTTCTGTGTCTTTTCTTGTTTCCCCATCTTTGAATAGTTTCTTTAACAGAATTTTGCTTTTAGGGCACAAAATATCAGCAGTTTGCTGCATTCTGATCAAACTGGTCTTACTAAGAAATTTGCATTGTCTTTATAGCTGACAGTGTTGCTGGTAAAACCAACACACTCCCTGCTCTCTTTAGCATAATCACAGAGGTATTGCTATAAAAATACTTAGACTGATACAACTGATTTAAGTTCCTTGAAATTACCTCAGCTATACTGGTGTCAAACTGCACCTACACAGATATGTAATTCTTTCAGTGAAAACTCACACGAGATACTGATTCAGCTAGGCTGGTAAATGCTATAAATAGACAACATCCTGTTTGTATAGAGCCCTCAGTGAAGAGAGGAGGACTTGTACAGTACTTGAAAGCAGTAAGATTCAGTATCTATGTTTATTTGAATTTACCTCCCTTGGGTAACTGCCAGTTTTGAAAATTAACAAAAAAAATGCTTTGGTTTTACATGTTTAACTCTGAAGGCCTGTGTATTTCATATCTGCTAGGGGAGTATAATATTTATGAGCAAATGAACTCAGATTTCTCTGTTGAGGCTAAATGATACTGGTGATGGATACTTTACTGAAAAGAGACATACGTAACACCAGTGACCTGAATATTCAACATAGGGTCTATAGATTTTCTTTGTCAAAGATAAAATATTAGTTTTAATTCTAATGGGACATGCTGAAATGCAATTAATAATGTTTAATTATTTGAGTTTGCCAAGTGGGTAACAAACTCCTTTCCTTGTATTGCCAGTGAAAGTCTCTATTCCCATAAGGCTCTCATGGATTGATAAGCCTTAAAAATCTGTGTACTACATTTTTGTTCTGAATTCACAGCTGATGCAGTTGCCAATAACTTGTATTTGTCTCCAGTATAGATGTTGAGTAAAGGTTAATTCCCAGTAGGCAGTTCTTGTTGACCTTGGCCAATCTCTCCTGTTCTCATGCTGGAGATAATTTCTCCCTCTGTAGAGCCCACACAACTGCTGGCAAGGACCAGGCAGGAAACAGGGACATTGGTATTATTTGTCCACATTTTTCTTATCTGTGTAATTTTACTGATTCTTTAGTGAAGAATGTGATCCAGCAGCTGTTCATATAGGAGATGGTGGCAAACGGCAGCACTGGGATGGTAAAAACTGTCCACAAATGAAAGATAGGAGGAATATAAGAAGTGAGATGAAACAAGGTTTTTTCTACAGAAAATACAGCATAGAAGGACACCTTTGTGTATATAGATCTTCTCTTGAAGAAGAAAATAGGAAAATCAAGCTGTTCTCCTGCTTATCTGATCCTCAGATTAATTACTGCCACTGTTCCCTATGCCTTTAAAACAGGCATAGAGTCTTTGAGTCATAGTATAACTCAAAGACTATAGTATAGTCTACTATAGGCTAGCAGAAATGAATAATTTTCGAATATCCTTTTGATTATTTCAGACCTAGCAGGAGGATGTGCAGTATGAAAATTGAGACAGGGAAGCAAAGTTATTGATCTATTGCTATTCTTCTAATCAAATCTATTCTAGGTTGTGCCTCTGTGTTAGTTAATTCCATTTTCAAGAACTGTCTAGCTGTTATGTCAGAAATAGTGACCTATATTTCTATTATATTCCAGATTTTAAACTTTCCTTTTTATTATATTTATATCAATGTTTTTAATGCACATTTTATTGATAAAAGTTTATTAATGTTGTTGTGAAAGCCCTCAGTTTTATATAACTGATTATTATGCTGTGATAAAGGTAAAATACAAACACAAAAGAGGCAGCAGAAGATATTTCAATACTTCTAAAGTGCCCCCAGTAATGAATAGGTGCTTGAAATTACTGAAAACAAAAAGTACATAGATAAGCATAAACATGCAATGGTAATTCCATTTAAGATACTAGTGAAAAATCATTGAGAAAATTAGTAGTTATGGATTTAATGTATCATTGGATGGTGACCACAGAAGTGATAAATGTATTGCAATGGAGAGTGTTTTCATTTCCTTTGCTTGTCTCCTTGGCTTTGATCATATTGAAACTTTTCATATTGACTTTGATTTTGCTTCAAATGATATTGACTTAGTCTAATATAAATCATGATTTGTGCTCAGTATTGAGTAAATTCTTGTCTGTATCAATGAGTGTGAGACTGACCACTATTAATATATTCTGCAGATGCATAGATGATTGCTTTTGTTTCAGAAAAGTTAAATCTTTGGATTTTAATTGTAGTTCAAAATAAAGAGACACTTTAAAATTTTCATTTGAAAGAAGACTTGTTTTTCTACTAAGCAGTAAATAAATTATCAAATGAAAAAGGGCAGGAAAATAACACTTTTCATAAGGCTTTGAGATTACAATACTCTTTTGCAAATCATTCTCACTTGACAAATTAGTACATTGTCATACTATTAAAGATAATTTTGTAATTTAAATACACTCAGTTAAATTAAACTTGTGGAGGCCAGTAAATTTGGACACTTCCTTAAATCTCTAGGACTTTGATATTGCAGTCATAGTGTTCTTGTTATATACAACTATCTCATTTAACATGAGTTTTGGAGTATAATACATAGTTTGAAACAGCATTTCATAAATCTAGTAATTAGGTGGAGACTCAAGTCAGCATTCACAGAAATAGAGGAACTTCCCTGATTCTCATCTGACATAACCTCCAAATTTCATGTTTATTCTCGAAGTACAGGTACAAGGTTTCACTTAAAAGTATAATTGCTTTTAGATTGACAAAGTGATTCTTGCCCTAATCTTATTTTCAGAAACATCTGAGTCATCTTAAAAGGAACTATTTAAAAAGTCTACAAGAAGCAGGGATCCAACAATTTCTAATAGTTACCACCAAAGCTGCATAATTGTACAAAGTGAACAAGATTATTTGTTGCTTTTCTCCTTTCTGTTCTTATACTGGCACCAGGGCCACATATTTCTGCATCGATCAAGTATATTTAGGGAGAAAAAATGTGTTGTTTCCCTCCTACATACTGCAGTTGATAATCTTTCTAGGTACTATTGTCCAAAATACCATATCAAATGACTAGCGCAGGGTTGGTCTGATTAATTATCATGCATCACTTCACCTAGAGATTGCTCTGATGAACTCCTGGCCATGCTTGTGTTTGTAGAGCTGTGTGATGCTTTTAAGATTTGCCCATGTTTCCTCATTACCACTCCATGTTAGCCCAGGTCTCAATCTCACATTTCTCCAAATATCTTTCGCATCAAAGGAATTCAAAGAAGTTGGGATAGATGACTAATTTTAAATCTTTGCTGTGGGTCACCGATAGAGTGGTTTCCAAAGGAGCTGACATTTTCCCCCTTTCTCCCTTTAAAAAATTCAGCAAGATTTGGAACCCCTTAATCCTTTAGCATCTCCATGAAAAAAAATTATATTCCATCTCTAGCAATTTTTAAAGCATCCAATTTGCACAAAAGAGAAGTACTGAATAGAAGTGGAAAAGGATTGGTCTCAGAGTACCTTATTGTAATGCTAGGAAGGCTGTATACTAAACATATTGTAAATTGATTAACCATCAGAATGATCCATATAAACATTCTCTGCTAGTTTGAAAATTAAATATGCTTGACCATTGATCTGTCAACAGTGGTTTAGATCCTAAAAATTCTGTTAGGAATTGCATGATTTAATTTGTATGATTTGTTTTGTGTATTCTTATTTATTTACACAGTGTAGCAATTTATCAGAGAAAAGCCATATGGCAGCCATAAACTTCAGCAGATTATGTTCAAGAATTTTCAGCTCCAAACTGAAGTAAAGTAAGTTTCTATTTCATGCAGAGGTATTCTCCAAGTTGTTAGATTGCTTTCTAGGAAATGCATGTTGAATCTTCCACATAAGGTATGTTTTGTCCTTTTGTTAGATGTATTGGTGAACTAAACAGACACCTTTATATGCCTCTGTTGAGGGATCTTTTTTCACTTTTCTCTCTAAAGTTCTATTCATAACTGAGATAAAGCATGTCACCTCAGCTCTCCTCAAACAAAGTATTTTGTTTTTATGTATCTATTTTGAGTCTGTATCTCTTAAGCTATAGCACATTAACAACTGCTGACAAAATTATACCTATGGAAGAGTAAAAATATGTTTTTCCTTGTTCCCTTGTATTTGTATTAATTTAGATAATGTTGATTTTATACCGGTATGCCTAATGCTGTCATCTTTGCAAAACAACTTTGTAGAAATTCCATACACTCTCCCCCCACTGTTTAAAAAATCACTGTTAATCTTCTAGCCACAAAGTAACCTTTTTTATATGAGGCTGTTCTTACAAGGTCTGCCAAAATTCTTACCACAGATAAATCTTTTATATTTTTCCAGGGTCTTAATATCACCCTTTTAGCAATCATTAAGCTTGTATATATCTATTTTGATGATGCTTTAGGGATACCTTTAATTCCCAAAATGTCAGACAAAATGCAAACAGAACTTTCTGAGCATATTTTCCTCCAATTATTTGGCATTATGGACTTAAATGATTTACTTTTTCATTCTGGGAAGATGGTTACGGCCTCTGCTAGAACTTAAGCATGTTAGCTCTTTAATGTTTTCTCCAGAATATATACTTTCTTTTCCAGTTTGAGAAGCAAATTCCAGAGCAACTTCCAAATGCTGGTAACTGTCTAGAAGAGAAAAAGTACTGGTAGAACAATAACATGAAACTTATGCAAGATTATCCCCATGACATTTGGTTTAGATGGACAGACTAAGTGAAAGTTCAGAAATTTAATTGAAAGTGCATTTATGCTTTGCTTTCTTTTCCTACAGTTTTATTATAAAGGAAAGGAAAAATCTTCCTTCATGGAACTTTCAATTGTCCAGGAGGAAAAATGTGATTTAAAATTACTTTACATAGAAAGAAAATTAGGAATATTGTACCTCCTCCTGTGAAAAAAACCAGCATATTTTTAACAAATACGTGGAATGTATTTTATAAAGGATTGTTAACTCAGTACAATATACCACATACAAAACAATATTTGAAATACTATAAGATGCTGCTCTTCATATATTGACACTGCATTAAACTATGAAAAATACGCTGATGGGGCACAATGCATACACTTTGCCTAGGATTCAGTTGACTTCATTGCCTTCAATGGAGATATAGCAAATATATTTAAGGGTCCATTACAATAGTGTATCTCACCAGCACATATATCTAAACCAGATCATTCAATCAATCACACACATCAACGGCATCTATATCTCTTTCCCGAATATAAATGGAAACTAATGAGTTAGGTTGTTAATGTCCTAGGTAACTGAATCTTACCTGTTTTCACTAGTGCTATAACTTGCAGTAACTTCCAACAGGAATGGCATAAGTCTGGTTTAAAACTTCTACTACACAAAAAACTAAACTAGTGCTGAAACATTCCAGACTTACTCAGAAACAAGTCCCTTGTTTCTTTCTAGCTGCTATGTACCTGAGAAAGAACATCTAACACTGGGCTGTCAAACAATTAACACAGAGAAGGTCTTATAGCTCAATAGAATCAACAACCCTCAAAATTTAGTTCTTGTTTTGTAATATAATTTCTGGTTATGTAAGACTGAACAATATGTCTCCCTTACAAACACTGCAAAGGTTATTGACTGGAAGTTATCATGGATAAACTTACTCATAGAGTCCAGCTTCCTTAACCTTTATGCTGCTGAAATACAACTCTGAATTCTTTGCTGAAAAAAATTCCTTTTACATACAAAAAACATTTCAGTACCCAACTGAAGCAAATGGTCTGCAGTACTCAGAGAAGAATATCCTAATAAAAGCATGCAAATGACCATTGTGAGTATATATGTCATGAAAGTCTGTATGTGCAACAAGAGACTTCTTTTTTCAAAAAGTATACAAATACCTGAACATTGGTGTTTAATGATGTCATAAATTAATAGGGATGCTAATACTATTCATTTCATATGCTGGTATCTCCACTTGTTCTAGCTGGCATGTGAAAAACAGAAAATACAAGTTTCTCAGCACAAAAGGAATAAGGAGTTGAAGATTTTCTCATGAAAGCAAGTAGGAATGATCTGTGTTCTGAAGAACAGAAAGTTGGTAGGACTGCAGAGTGTGTTGACACACAATTTAAAAATAAAGGGTCATATTTTTTTCTGGGCTTATTACAAGATGTACTCACTAGATTCACTGAAAGTCAAAAATTTATAGAGAACAATTAAAAGGTGATAGTTGTCAGATTTGAAGTACAATGATAGAATACCACCTTCACCAAAACTGCTCTGTTGAAACTTAAGAAATTTGCCAGCCAGCAGTGTGGGGGTTCTTGGCCTCATAGGTTTCAACATAAGGGGAAGAAAAAAAAGAGTCTGACAGATGGGATATTTTACATCTGTAAGGTGATGTATCATTATGTCTGAGTTAATTAGAAGTTCTTCTGTTGGAAGAAAGATATGCTTTGAAAGATTCTGGCATTCAATATGATGAAGTTTTTTCACTGACAAAAGGAATTTACCTTTGTATGTCATACTGTGCTCAAAAATTTATTTAGGGGCAAAATAAAATGTGAAATTAAATTTGTTTTTTCAATAATTCATTCTAGCAAATGAAGATGTTAAATTAAGAAATGGCACATGTATCTTTTTCTCTTGGCATTAAATGAATGGCTTTTGTAAATGGATAAAAGTGCTTAGCTTTGAAAATGAACGTCCAATTCACAAAAACCTTTTATATCATTTTTCAAGAGTATTTAGTCTGCTGAGAATGTGTACTGAAAGTAATTTTGGTCACAGTTCTACTGCTGCTTATGTACTGATTTCTAGAGCTTCATTCACAAGGGTAGACACAGTCTTGTTGTTTAATCCATTTAGTGCCAGATGAAATTTAATAGAGTATGCTCCTTGCTTCGGAAACCTGCAGGTCTCTACTCACTTCATTGTCATATCTGCTTCCTTGCAAAATGTTTTAGTCACATTGAGGCCTCTGGTAAGCAATCTTTAGGCAACTGAATGAAACTCTGTGTTTTACAGCTCTTCCAGGGCCTGAGGTTCAGTCTTGTATAATGAGCCTTCCTAGAGCTTAAGCTGTAGACCATCAGATCCAGATGTGGGTGCACTCAAGATGCATATCTGCTGTGCTCTGCCTATAAAGAAAAGAGTTATGGTCTGTCTTGACTGGCATTTCTCTTCCAGAACTGTGTCTCATTATGAAACACACTAACTTCATGAATTTCAGCTAAACACAGATTTCCTGATGCATGTCTACATTGCACTTCACAGGAGCCAACCTGGACTCAGAATTAGGCCTAGGTAAATTGAGTTTTCAAGTGACTGTCAATTTCTGAGTCAGAAAGGCTAGAAGGAGCTGCAATTTGGGGCTTATTCATAAAGGACTAGCTTGTTTCTAAATACAGGTAATGAATGAATGATTGTTATTCAACGAGAGGTGAATGGCGGACTTATAATTGTATTCTGAGTGGTATAGTGGTAAATTAAATTTTTGCTGTTGTCATGGTTTGAGATACCCCAAAATCCAATTCCCTAGCTCCATTCCCCCTCCCACATCTCAACCCAATGTGAGATGGGTTTTTCCAGACAAAACACAACCAGACTCAGAATGGGGGAAAGGGAATATATTACAATGACTGTACAAATAAATACTATAACACATTATACACACGATCACAACTATCTCTACCATGACATATAGTATTTACAATGGATCAGATCTCTTCTCCCCTCCAAATAAAAGTCCAGGAGGGAAAGAAGGACAGGTCCCTTCCAGTCTCTCAGGGCAGCAGCTTCTTCAGAGTAGCAGAAGCAGTCTATCTCTTATGCATGCAGCTGTTGCTGGATCTCTGCCAGCACTCACAAGGGAGGTATCCAAGCTCCCTCAGCCCCGTCGCCAACCAACCGAGGGGTCTTCCGTGGCCTTCGTTACCCCAGACAGGTCGTTCCACCACGTCATATCACGAAGACGCAGGGGGTCTTCGTGACGGTCTGGTATCTCCAGGAGATTCAAGCTCCTTGCAGGGCCTCTGTGCCCTGCCTCAGGCTACCACCTTGGCAGCAGTGCGAGGGGAGAGCCAAGGTCACCCCCTCTGCATTCCTCTCTGTCCCGGTCCAGCTTCCCAGGACGCTCTGAGCTTCTTAGCTCTTCTCTCTCTCTCTCTCTGGTGCTGCATGTCCCTGTTGCTCCGTCTTATCTCTTCTGGCTCTCTGCCACCGCTTCTCCGGTCAGTGCCGGTTGCTGCTCTCTTCGGCCGCTGCCCAGTTTGGAGAAAACATCTCCCAGCTCACAGCTACAGACACATAGTCCAGCTTAACACTGTTCCAAGTCTCTGTAGCCCCCAACTGGGGCTGGGGGGCCCCAGAGGCCCCGAGGGGCTCCGGGCCCCTTTCCTCGTGGCTCCTACAACAACATGGCCACTTCTTCTACCAATCAAACTGCAACTCTTCTCTTCCGGTGCTTGTGATATGTTTACATTTCTGCAGGAGCGCTCATTGGACAGAACTTCAAAACTTCCAGGGGTTTCCACCCCTGGGGGTTACCACTTTTCTTAGCCTCTGGAGGGAAAACAAGGTTCAAACCACTACAGCTGTACATGTAGATCTTGCCTTGTCTTGGATGAATATATTTTGTATTAATTTACAGCACTTCTAGGAAAATACAAGCTTGGTATTTTGTTCTGACTTGGTATCAATATTGTAACCACCTTATGTTTACTTGAATTATTACAAATGACGCAGGGAAGCAGCAAATCGGGTACCTAATTCTGGTTGATTTTACTTATCTATCTATCTATCTATCTATCTGTTCTATTTTGATTTTTTTTATCTAATAATTAAGCTGGATCTCAATTGTAATGGCTACTTCTATAGTAGTCAACTAAGACGTGTTAAAGAACATTTCTAGGAACTGAAACTTGGGTATCTACACTATTGAATTTTTAGAAAATTCCTTGAAACTTGTTTGGTCTATAAAATTAGAACTCTGAAACAGTTATCAGGCATTTTTTTAGATTTAACAGAGAATATTCAATAGAAAAGTTAATTTATTTTTTAATTCTGTGAAAGCTTACATGTTTCTGTGCTTTAGACCTTTATGCAATTTTAAAGCTGGTTGACCAAAACCAATCGTAAATGTAAGGACATGGTCTTCTCTATATAAGACCATAATATTGTTTGCAATATTGATATCTATAGCTTTTGTTATATTTGAAAATATTTAATTTTAATAGACCCTATGTCTTTCAAAAATTTTCTTTCATGTCAGCACACTTATTAAATATTACCCTGGTCCCTAAGACTGCCTGCTCCTCCTACTAGCATCTTTGGGCCAGATGTCTTCTAGAGAGCCTTTCAGAAGTCTAACTAAATTATATTTAACAATTCTTTTTCCATTGTTGTTTTAATTCTGCTGAATAAAATGAGGCTTAAGCAATACAATTCCCATTTACAGAAGGTTTGCTCATTTCTATTGTATTACTCTCATTTGTGTGTTTTACAAGTCCCTTTAAATGTGTTTTCGGCTAATTTATCTAATACTAAAGTCATGTTCACTGGTCTATAATTTTCGGGTTCACCTATAACAGATCATTTAAGATGGCTGCAATACTGGCTACCCTTCAGTCTACTAGAACAATAGTGGAGATTATTATGAAACTTTGTATTTTTTCTTTACAATTCAGTCACTTTGATAGGGATTTTCAGAGATCGCAAATGCAGTTAGGTTCCCAAATCCCATTAACATTTAGTGCAAAATGTGCATTGTACTCCTAAAGCTCTGTAAAACTCCTAATTTTCAGTCATAAGTGCTCCTCCATGGATGTTGTTTCATACTAGTCACATAAGGATATGAATTCACAATTCAGCATAGCACCTTTCTTTTTGATACAGCATCACTTTAGCTACAGCAGTAGTGAAACTAAATGCAGAAATTATGCATTCCTTTATATGTAAAATATAAAGTGGTAAAAATAGTCGAGTCTGTTTAGCCATACCCTGAACCATCCGTGGACTTAAATCCTTCCATTTCATCCTAGTTGTTCGGTTCTATTCAGGATATCTGCAAGTGTCATTAACTTTGTTAATCTTTCAGATATTCCTCTTACTTCCCTATCGAGGACTTCCTTCCATCCTTTGCAGTCTGTTATTCCCTGTTCAGTTGTTACCATATGATGCCAATGTTACCTGCATGTACCATAGCAGTTCTAGCCTGTTGCTTTCCACTGCTTGCTTCTAACTCAACGTTGTTTTAAGTTGATTTAAGTTCTGAAGTATTGGACTAGACCTAGGAACCTGCAGTTCCCATTCCACTGTAGGTTTTTTAAAGCTTACTGGTAGCTGGTAGAGTTCACCTATGTACAGAATCTTTTCTAAAAAGCCAAGAGATAATTGACTATTTTACATTAGATTGTAAGTCTATATTGAACAAGAATGTACAGCAGTAGAAGGTAGCTTTTCAACTGCCTTTTACAGCCCAGGACAAAAATAGTTAAAAAAGCCCAACCAACCAAACAAAAAACCCCAAACCCAAACACATTAAAGTTTCACCCAAACAGCACTTTGCTTCTTATGAAAACTTCAAAATTATTTGGACAAATTCTGTTACACCGACAATTGTATGTGACCACTACAGGCACAAGATACAGAAAATGCTGGTCAAGGCATATTGGTAGAGAGGATATTGAAGTTTCTGTTGACATTCCTAGGCCACATGAGAAATATCTACTCAGATTTGCATCTTGCAATCAACAAAACACCAGAGGATAAACTTTGTCATGAAATAATCATTGTCATTTGTGACCATTTATAAATTGCACAGAAATATATAACTTATAGATCTCCAGCTGAATAGTCAGAAAAAGAGTTGGAAAATATATCTTTTTGATTGATTGCTTGCTTGCTTTTGGCTGTGGGTTTTTTTTGTTTTTTGGTTGTTGTTTGTTAGGTTGTTTGTTGTTGTTTTGTTTTGTTTTGTTTTTTTTTGATTCTAAACTGTCCTATCTAGAGGCTAGAAAGAACTAACTTTAATACTGTAACTACTATGACATACAATAAATAGTATTCAAAACACAAGATGATGTTCTTGTATACAGAGTATAAATATATGCTAGTTACATAAGCAAAAACCCATAGCATGAATATTTTCTGTAAGAGAATTTTCACCTTCTTTTAGTCCAACAATCTTATCTTTGAGTAGCTGCTAGTTTGGTAAATTACTAGTGTATAGTAATTTAACTAGTACACTAGACAGACTAGTGCATTTTTTTCCTCTAAATTACATCCAGTTTGTTTTGGTGAGAGAAAGGAGCATCAGACTTTTGATTTTTGATTGGGAATAAAGAACAAGTTCTCCTGAATGGTAGGGAAGGTACAGATTTTATGCCAGAATCCTTTTCAGAATGAACTAACTGAAGTAAAAACAAAAAAAAATTGGTCTCAAAATGTTTAACATGGAATGTTTGAAAAAAAAATTGTCAGAGGCTTCATAGTGTCTCTACATATATGTTGTTGAGCAAAATTTGTATTTTTCATATTTTTATGATCTTGTTCCATAATACAATTAGAAGTGACCCTTCATTTCAGTACAAATGGGGGGGAAGAATCGAGGAAATAATTTCCTTATTCCCATTATAGTAAGACTGGAAGGAACTGCAACTACTGTAATTGTGGGTCTATTACAGAAATCTTCTGGACAACATTTATAAATATTACACATTAGAAAACTAAAATCCACTAAAATCAGGAGTGAGAGTTGTCACCATTGAATTCAGTAGAAAGAGGACTGGGATTGAATCAAGCTAGAGAACACATAAGGTTAAAAATTTGCCTTCTTGAGGATGAGAGATTTCATCAAGTTGGGTTATTTTTTAAATTTGCCTATTTTCTTGACTCAAAAACTTGTGCATATGATAGAACTGGATTTGAAACACCAAGGGACAGTAAAGGTCAACTTGAAATAATTAGAGAATGAACGTAAAACACTTTTTCATCTCAATTTGTTTGACAAATCTTGACACAAACTCTGTGATCTAGCCTATAGTCATTGTATATTGTATTATAGCACTGACTTTTTTCAAGATTCTTGTGGTTTCTAACATCTGTAGAATATCTAAATTCTACAGAACACCTTTTGTTAAAATAAATGAGGCTTCTAATAGAGTGTTATGGATTTGGAGATGTGAGATGCAAAAGAAGTCTTTGTTTCCTAATTTTTTTAATTTATATTTGTTCTGCTCCAACAGGAGCACATTTTAATTTTATGCTAAAGAAAAGAGATACCAAAAAACAACTGTGTGCATTCATTACTGCTGAAATGAAGGATTAAATAAGGACAAAGAAGTAAAATGAAATCGAATGTTAAGATGGTATTTCTCTGCATCAGCTTCCCACTTTCTGTTTTAAATATTTGTTGCAGAAGCCAAAGCAAATACATATCTGTTTTGCATTGCAAAATGACTTGACACATTGAACAGAGTATTTAATCTGTTTTGGTCACACAGAATGCAAATTACCATAGTATCTAAATACTGTTTTAATGCTTGAGAATATTGAAGATCTGTGCTATGATGTTTAACCTACCACATATTGAATTTGTATTGTGATGTTATTCCAACGAGAACCAGATTTTGTGATATACAAAAGATTCAACTCTACAATTGCTGTGTCCAGCATGTACGTAGCCCTTTAAGTTTGTAATTGCATATGTAAATGCATTATTAATGGCAAAAATTTTCTCCCTGTTTTGGACGTGCAAATAACATATCATTATAGTCAGAAAAAATGTAAAGATTTATATAATTTCTCTCCTCTCATTCTTAATCTGCATGCCTGCAAAACCAAAGAAATCCAGGGATTATCTGAAAGACTCAAGGAAGCATCATTTTGAAAGATACCATTGGAGAAATGGAAGGTCAGTTCATAGTTGCTGTACTATAAGAATCTTCTCAACAAATAGTTTTTCTGGTATGTAGAGGAAAAAGTGTCACTGAAATCTGTTTATCACACATTTGGGATTTTAGTTTCTTACCACTTTCTGTTTATGTGACTTAGGAACACAGAGGCAAAAGGGACTTTCTGGGTTGGAAAGTCCAGACATCTTGCCAGTATTGCAATCTCAGCAATACTATCCATCTTCTGCTTTTAGCTCTGTTTTTTCTCTCTGATACCTCTTTAATATTTTTCCTATAAGCCCCTTAATTTGAAAAATAAACACCATCTTCCATTGGTTTATGTTGCTTACTCTTTCCTACATTGTATTAAATGCTTTGGAGTCCATTTCTGCTACTTTACTGCCTCTTTTTTTGTCCCACTCCAAATCCTATACTAAGAATATGAAAATCAACCCTGTGGGGTAATTAAAAACTTATGCATTGTAGGGTCCTGAAAAATAATTGACTTAAGTTTTATACACTCTTAATACTTCAGCCTGGCTGTTATTTAATAGCAATGACAAACAAAAGGCTAATTCCAAAGGTAGATTCTGGCCTCAGCAGTAGAGCTGTACTCTGAAAAGGAAACACAAAATTGAAAGGGTGAGTTTCTGTTTTCACTGTATCTCTGTGAAGTTAGACTGGGTGTAAGCAGCTGACGCAGATCAGGCTGGACTCAGAATTGAACTGAAGTCTCTCCTTTTCTTTCCATCATCATGAGTAGGAATAAAGGGAAGAGGGAAACTGTGAGCTGATATTACAGCTACTGGTGAATGACTAAATCTCTGACAAGGCCCTGGCTCATAGTAAAGCTAACTAAGCAGGATGTGGATGTGATATGCAAAACCAGGACCGAACACATAAATGACAAAAGGAGAAAATTCGAAGGTACCTGAAGAGACGCTTTTTGGGAAAAGAGTCTTGTGAGGTCAACAGAACCCATGTAAAAGAATCTCTTGCACCATACAAGGCTGAGATCATTAGGCAACAGTATCAGAAATATCAATAGATGCAGCAAAAGTGCAATTACCGTGAAAAAAATATTATTTATTTAGGAGGAGACTTAGGTGAAGAAAAGGTAGTAAAGAGCTCAGTCAAGAAGCAGGAGAAAGGGTAAGGAGGTAAGAGAATAATGTCATCAGTGTTGTACATATTGGCAGCCTCAATCTTAACTGTTGTAATCTAATCAGAACAATAAACTACTCTGTTCTGACAATACCACAAGAGTCAAACCTGCTTTAACAGTCAGGATGACTGGTGTGGTGGTGGTTTCCCTGGTTAGAAGAAAACCAATGAAGAGAGTGGATCGAGAACCCTGGCATTACCATGCTGGTACCCATTCTGACCTGGGAGCACGGAAAGATACCTTCTCTTCTAAAGAGCAAAGACAAGTGATTTACTTCACAGCTCTGTCATAAACATCCTATATTATTTTTAATATACTGTTGTCTAGACTGCTCTCTTACTCATGATTTTTCTATCTTGTTTCAATCAATCTCACTTCAGTGCATGAATTGATCTCTTTCTAGGTATATAGTCATAAGGATTATTCATCACCAGTGGCTTACCAAGCTCAATTTCTTCATGAGTTTATTTGACATGCATACTGATAAATTAGATCTTCACTTATGTCTGCAAATATCTACTACTCCAGATCTTGATCTCCGGTCACCTTTTCAACATCATTGTTTTAGATATACTTGTGCAGTTAGAATCTACCAAAATCTAGCAAACAAATCCTCTTCTACAAAATAGAAAAATAAAACCCTAAGATTAGGAATTTTTCAGCATCTCAATATTTGGGTTATCATCAAACTTTTCTTAAAGGCACATGTTTTAGATAAAAATGTTTTTCTGACTTTGAAAATCATGGCTTTAAAAGATGCTTCAAGTTAGTCATCCAAAGTGGAGCTATTTAATCATTGGTTACTTTGTTCTATAATTCAGCTCAATTTCCTGAACAGTATACAATAAAGAAAATAAAATGGTTTAGATCACTTTATTGTTCTCAGCTGTATTCTCTTTAAAGTGCAAACAACATTAAAAAATAATTGAGCGTATACATGTAACTAGCATAAAAAGTTATGACCATGATTCTGAATACAGATATGGAGTTAATTTATTGAGAAAGCCTTGCAACCTTTTTTTATTCCCACTTTCTATCTTTGAGCTAATTGAGCTTGGTCTGGAATTGAAATCACAAATGAGTTTATGCTTTAAAATTCAATTTTTTTAGTGCAATGCAAAAACCATTCCATTGCCTCAGTCACCAGAAGAGAGTAAATTTGGATATTGGAGATATCATTTGATCTATACAGATATCTGTCTTATTTAGATTAGCTTTTCAGAGGTAATGAAGAAGATCATTAAAATTGTCTGATCTTCTCCATGAGCTTTTTATGGCTCTGATTAAGTTACTTGGGAGCATTATGCTATGCTTGAGGGGGTAAATTGACTCTTTTTTGCAATAGGCGTATTAATTAAGTCTGCAAGAAATCTTGGAGTCCTTTACTGTATCCAGATTGTTTGTAAATACTTTAATTTATTTGAATGTGTGTATGATTTCAATGTAAACTTTGTTCCCTTTTCCCCCTTTAAACCTAAAATAGACTTTGCTTCTAGGAAATAGAAAGCAAAAATTAAAAGCCCAGGCTTCTGCTTAAATAAATTGTTTAGATAAGTTTATGCAATCTACCTTTCTTCAGCTGGTTGAATTTGGAACACTAATTTGAAACAACTTGGAGGAAATTTGTGAATATTTCCTGTTTGTGGAAAGTCAGATTCAGAAATCTTTAGGTATTTTAACTACTTTCTGAAACCTGTACATTTACAAATTGTCATATATAAAATTATATGAAAGTTTAAAGCTGGGGTATCTCCAATGTATTTTATTTTCATTTTCTTTTCAAAATTCTACTTAAAACTTTTAGGAGGTAGACTAACTTCAGAACGAATTAAATTTCTCCCTAAACTGAAAGACTTAGCACAGAATTATTAAAAGTCTATGTGCCTGTGTGCTTGTATAGGATATAGAAAGGCAAAATTCAAGTCTCTAATCCTACCTGAAAATCTAAGTTGTAGTACTGAATTCTTGTTCCTGATTTGGCTGTGGAGAAGAAAACCACTATGAATATTTTCCATTTGAACTTTTTGCATGTCTAAGTAATTATTAATTTCAGGATACTTACTGGATCTAACTCTCAGAGATCATTGTGCTTTGAGCAATGGACAATTTTTTTGCTGATTAGGATAACAACTTTGGATTTTATTAAGTGTGTGTGAGATTTTTGCCTTACCCTGAAAACATTCATAGAATGGAAAAACTATATTCTGTTCAACTCTAATGACAATATGTTAGTCTTTATAATAAAACAGAATAATATCCTGTGGGTTAATTTGTTTTTAAACTATTTTCCTTCATGTCAAATTAGGACCTGTTTGAGAAAATATGACTGAAAACGATTCATGGAAAATTCCACTTTTAAATAACGATGAATATCCCATATAAAATAAAGATAACCAAACAAAGAAAAATACGTAGTCAGATGTGAGATTGGGAGGATAAGAATAAGGGCAGAATAATTTAAAAAATATATTTATTTAAACTGTAAATTATAGTATAAGTAATAGATACACTTGTAAAGAAAAATTGCTGTGACTCCATTTTTACAGGCTGTTAAACCTATGTGCATGCTAAGTCTCCTGTATAAGACTAATATGATATAAAATGCCATATGGTAAATGTTAAGCAGGTGTCTCAGACTGTATTTAAAACCCTAAGCTTCTCATAGTATTTTTCATATTTTTCCCTCTTCTTTCAAAGCAGAAATTAACATTAACAACCCTATTTTTAACTTCACTGAAAGTGTAAAAAGACATTCTACTCTCAGGGAATTACCAATTAAAAAGTTAAACCATGTAAAAAGGAGGAATGAATCAGGCAACCCTCTGACATCTGGTACTGGTCAAAGATCTCTGCACCAGTTCAGAGGTGATTTCTACAGTGGTAGAGTTGGTGTTATTTTTATCAAATTCTTTCTATAATTACAGCCTGAAACATTTGGTTTAGCACTGGGGTTTTTGTTTACTATTATAAAGTGCTTCAGGAAAATTTCCAGCTAAGTTGGGAACTTGATGATTTAGAAGCTCTAGACGAGAGGAATAACCAAGTGAACTGCTGACAGTCTTTCTGCTTTACATGACCTTATTCTGGAAGCCACTATTTCAGGAACTGTCTCGTTCAGAGTTTGGTAGGAACGCAGAGTCTCGCTCTGCCCTCATAGACTGGAGTAGGGCTCAGTTCTTGCTGATTAGACAGCCAGATTTGGGATTTCTGTTGACAAAGGTCTGCTATGTTGACTGTAGAAAGCCTTGTTCCACTCAGCTTTCTGCTTCTCCTCAGATTTAACAGTATGGCAAGACATTGATCTTGCATATCTACTTCTTAGGAATGATCACCTGCTCATGATGTTCCAGTTAGTAAATGTGAAAGTAATATTCCCTGCCTTTATCAGTTTTATTCCAACAACTTGAGTACTTCAACCTTTACCCAGTTTCTTAGAATATGCATGATTCCCTCTGCTTCTGTCAGAAATCTAAATAAATGAATAAAAAGTTCCATCTTAGGGGCTCTGGGAATTGAGTTGCTACAGGATTTATATCTCCTCATAATAATGTCTTGTCAGTTCATCTCTTTCTCCTCTGTCTCTTGTCCATCTGCTGTGAGACACTTTTTTCTTTCTGTTGATCTCCCAGGTTTTCCTATGAAAAGGTTGACCGCCCCAATGACAGTAGAGTGCTAATAACTAAGTGCTAACTAAGTCCAATATGATGATCATGACCAAAGACAAAATTCGTGGGAGAAGACAGAGTAGGGTCCTTACCAGATCATTACCTTTCAACAGAGGTAACCTTGGGCCCTGGAAATAGAGGAACAATCTTGAATTAAGATGAACTAC
The DNA here is from genome assembly GCF_003945725.1 of Corapipo altera. Classification (NCBI taxonomy): domain Eukaryota; kingdom Metazoa; phylum Chordata; class Aves; order Passeriformes; family Pipridae; genus Corapipo; species Corapipo altera. Next base: position 23,015,758 of record NW_020884874.1, read on the forward strand.
TGGCTACAACTGGAATTAAAGTCATTAAAGTTATTAAAAGTAAGTTACTGTCAGTTTCTTAGCCATATATTCTATAGAGATACCTTTTAATTAAATATCAATCAAAACTATTTTTAAATATATTGAACCGTATCAGAAAAAGTGTTCTACATTTTTCCTTTCTCTTTTGTCTTTACTTTGTCTGTAGTATATAAAAATTGCCGTTGATTTATATTCTATTTTTAAATATGCTATTATCTACTTGATAAAAGGCAACAACTATATTTTACTGTATAATCCTCTTAGGTAGCAACTAAGTGCACAAGAGGAGAATCCATGTTCAAATCTTTGTGTAAGGCATTCTTTAACGTAGTTCACTTCAAGTGCTTTCCAGATAAAGATGGTTCTTTAATTATGGTATGTAAGATATAAGTGTTTCTTAGCTGCCCTCCAGCCTACCCTGCTCCCTGGACGGGGTCTGGTGTCGGTAGAAGTCTCAGTCATTTGGAGGGCAAGTCATATGAAGAAAATTTTCCTTTTCTTAGAGGAGTGAAAATATTCACATCTCTTTGAGTGCTGTATAAATGAATTGCTGTAATTATTTAATCATGTTGAAATAAATTATAGGACATGTTCTTCCTGCCCCATATATAACACTCATTACATATGCAAAAAAAAAACCTCCACTACTTCCTATTTTCTTTTCCTGTTCTTAAGAATTCTATGGATAAGATTGTATTGAAAAAAAAAATTTTGGCTGTAGTATGTAGAGTTCAAAACTAACATAATGAAAGAAATCCATATATTTACAATGTTACTCGGACTGAAAAAACCACAAATTTAAACTGCAATTTCAACAACATAGGCAAAGTCGAAACATGAGATATATGTATTCTGTTAAAATTTCTAACTTTTCTCTGGTATTAAGGTTAAAAGGAAGCTAACATTTGCTCTCTGTAAGATTTTGTTTCTTCCCTGAATGGGGGCGAGGATGTCTGTCATTTTAGCTTTTGTGACTATCCTTCAACTTGTAAGTGAGACTTATAAATTTTACAATGAATTTTAGATCAGCAACACTGACATCTATTAAGTCTTCTTATTTAAAAAATGAGCTCGCATTTGTAAGTGTAATAACAAGAAAAATAAATTAGTTTTACTCCTAGGACTACAACAGACCTTCAGAAAGACTTCTGTTTTCAAAACAAGATTACTTGTACAAAACTTCAAATCCTTCCCAATTGTGAGGTCACTGGTATTTCATCCATAATTGCCTCATATTCTACTCTGGTAAGAAAAAGTCTCTCACTGATTTCAGTTAATAACAGAAATGTTATAAACAAGCTTTTATTAGACAAAGACCAAAGAGTCAAATGAAGATTGAAAAAGTACCCTCTAAAATGTAAGCTTCTGTTCAGTCACTACTGTAAACTCTCCAGGAAGGTAAAAAAAAATTACAGGTTTGCTGTGAAAGACCTGACCACTCTAAAGTATGTCATAGTAAAATTAGCTTTGATAATGTATAAAAGGAATGAGCAAAGGGGAAAATTGTGAAATTTCTGTGAATAGATGATGATTTTCTTGAATACAGACCACTTGAGAGAACTCTAACATCAATGTAAGTTGTTTAAGAAAATCATGTTGCTGACAATTTTTCAATAGGTTGACTTCAGAACTAATGAACAATATGTAAAACAGTAAATCAGTTCAATTGTTATCTAATGCTAGGCAATAGAGTGGATATATTAAATGACACATTCTTCTTCATTTACTATACCACGATGTCAGAACTTTGCAAAAATATTTTTAATGTAATTTCAGTAGTTTTGTTGTAGATCAGACATTTCGCTTACTGAATAAAAGAACATCTCTTAAAAGTAGAAGTTATTTAAGAAAAAAAAAGAGAAAATTAGATAGCAGTGTTTGAACTTATGCATCATCTTATAAAGCTTGAATGTTTTGTGTTGAAGCAAGAAGGACTCAATCGACAATCTGTAAATGAACATTCTCTGAAGACCAGACTGTTGTGTGAATGTAGCAGGTGTTTTCCTTAAGAATTGAGGGATATAATATTTTGCCCTTTTTTACCATTCTGTAGGAGCAAAGAATCAGTATTTCTTGGGATTTTTTTCCCATCATAACATCAGACAGAGCAGCCTTCTGCATTATATCAATAAACAATCTCCAGCAAGCAACACAATCATACGTGAACCTCAGTGGAAAGCTAAGTTCTAAATAAGTATACTTAGTTCATTGCCTTTAGCCACAGGAAAAGTCCTGAACTTTTGTGGCTTTGCAAGATGAGGGGAGGTGCCCTGGATATGCCTCCTACTGTTGTCAGCATGTGCTTTGATGACTTGTAGACACAGAATGTATGGTTTCTGAGTAGCCATCGGGTTCCTGTTATATAATTAAAGCTGGCAGAGAATATTTAATAAGTATATTTTATATATATATTAAATATATATAGTATATTTACTGTTAGGACCTTTTTATCTTCTTATAATTTACAGAATCCCAAATAAGTTTCATGCATTAAATAAGGATATAAAATAAATTATTCAAAATATTCTGGTAAGGTAAACCAACATATTTTACTTAAAATTTTCTTTTTTTACTTGCTGTTTTTTCTTGTAAATAATTTTTCTCCATATAAAATATTTCTCAAATTAGCTACAAATATTTTTTTTAATTTTCAAATAGTACTTTTAAATGCTTCAGAACACCCATTTTCTCACACTATCACACTATCCAAAATATGCCATATGTTGAAACCAGTAATTTCCTGCAATATATATACATATTTTCATTCATATGTACATATATATACATATATACATGTATATATGAAAAATTTTCATTGTCAGAATAAAGCAGGACAAGAAAGTCGATCCTTTCCCTCTGCTCAGCCCTCATGACACACTCCCGGAGTTCTGTGTCTAATTTGAGGCTTCCCAGTATCAGAGTAAACCGGGCATAGTGGAGTAAGTCCACTGATGACCCATAAGGATTTTTGAGGGCTTGGAGCATCTGTCATACAAAGAGAGGTTGAGAGAACTGCAATTGTTCAGCCTGGACTAGAAAACGTTCAGAAAGATCTTGTTAGTGTGTGAAAATAGCTGATGGAGTATTTAAAACTCAGCAACTCTGGGATTCTGTGATCTGATCACTGTTTTATGAATTTGTATACAAACATTCTGCTAACATAGATGATTTAAAAAAAAAGTTCTTCTTAATGAGAAATACAATGCTCTTCTTTGATCAAGCCTTTGACTAACAAAAAGTCTTTTCATATTTAACCAAACATACAAATTTCCATAATCAAAGGCAATACCAAAATTCTCTTTTTTTTTTCTTAAGTTTCCTCTTGCTTTTTTTGTAAGCAAGGATAAGCTTTAATCTAGGTCATTAGCTCCTTACCTTGGATCAAAAAACAATACCTATTTTCCTGAATATTCATAAGAGTTATTAAAGTTATTAACTACTTTATTATTTACTAGTGACACAGTATTTCAACCACATCTTCAGCATTTTCTTGGAAATGAAAGAAAAACAGGATTTATAAGATGTACAGTGATATGTAGTAATGGCATCACTGTAGTGCAATGATCCATTGTCTTCCCTTTAGAGGCCTTATGCACATATAAACATATGAGACGTGGAAGAGATCTCCCAGAAACATTACCTTAGCAGAGACTGAATGATAGAGAGAAGTAGATATCTCCAGATAGCGGTTTATTCCACCTAAGAATTATCATTTTAGGATGGGATATACCACTCCTTGGAGATTACCATCTCTTTCCATTTGCAATTAAGATATTTTCTCGTTACTGAATATATCAGCTTAGCAACAGACCACTGCAGGTATAGTCTGTCTCAAGTACAATAAGCATCATTTGCATCCAGTTTTTACTTCTTGAATCAAGCCATGACACTGCAGATGCGTCTTTTCTCCTCATGTATTTTTTGCTTCTAGTTCAGGAGCATTCATACAATATTCTTCATAGAGCTTTTGTCCTCTTCAGTTTCCAGGAGCTGCACTGTATGTCTGAATGTGTTCAGAAGCAGAAATCTGTATTTCAAAAGTAACTACAGATTATGGAGGCAAAATCTGTATACTGACATAACACTCTTAATATTATTTATTTTATGTTTAGCACATCTTACTAAGAGATGTCATTGGAAACTGGATTCATTACAGTTCATTGAACTTTTGAGACATTCATTGTGTCTGTGTATTAGTGAATCATTCTATATTGGACCCTTATTTATTTCTGAATAACATTAAAAAGTACTGAACAGGAATCCAGATTGTAATCTTTATTTATTCATAAACTGCTAGTCAGCGAAGAGACGTGATACTGTTTCCACTAATTCTATGACTGTAATATTTCAGAGAAGATTAAAGAACAAATCTATTATGTCTTTCTGGTAAATACATTGGCCTCAGAATGAGTTCATATGGCACTCAGAAAGCTTCTTGCATTTTGAATGTTTTCAAGAGTTTTCAGAGTTCATTTGATCTTACATATCTCACAACATATTGGACTCAGAGCTTTTATTTGGGTGGAAAAAAAACCACAAATACTTTTTTTTTTTTCATTCTCTGACAAAGCCAGTATAGAAGCTGTTGACTCTCAGGATTAGAAACTAGCTATCTTTGGTACTCCCCAACGTGATTTGAGCTTGTTGGCTTGAAACACTTAGTCTCTTTATCTGTTTGTTTGCTGAAAATAGGTTTGATACAGTGGCTAGGCAATTCAGATACATCTCTACATGTTCTGAAGTGTAAATTGGTTTTGATTCAGAGACTCCCCACTACTATCCCAGTGAAGAAGTCCCACATGGATGGACATGAACTGTAAAGAAGCTGGTCTTGAATGTGGTCAATTGTCCATAGAAATTATTGTTCCTTCATCATGATATCCCAATGGACTAAGCTAACTGAACATCACATGCAACAAACAGGTAAATTCCTTGTGCCAAAATGACCCTTTTTGTCATAACTGGAGTTTTCTTAAACATTTATCCAGGAGACCAGAAAAAATTGAATTTATAGTAGCAATGGTCTTTAACTAAAGGTTGAACAAGAATACATTTTAAGCTCCAGGGACTACAAAATGCAAGGGAGGAGTGTTGCGTGTTAGATTCTGTCCTTACTGCAGATGTGATTGTATTAATAGAAGCTATAATTCAGTGGGGAAAAAATAAAAGACTTTCATCTTGCAGCAACTTCCTGTCAGGTTTGAAAATATATCCTTGATTTCTCTTTATGTTTTTCACAAAAGTGCAACACGCCAAGACAGTGGTGTTCTTATTGATTTTTGCTATCTGGCAGAAGTGCTGAATTTCAGCAGCTTTTTGCATACACCTTCAATTAATCATTCAGGTAGATGGTGTCCAGCTGAATGTAACCTTACATCACTACATTTGTTCAGTTTCCCACCATCTGACAGCATTTATCTGATTTGCAGTAAAAAGAGGCACAACTCTCAGTGACAATAAAGAGAATCCTGAAAAAGATTAACTGCTCTATATGTAGTAGTGTTAAATGACATAACAAGCATCCAGCTCTATTTCATTAGCATTTCCATCCAAACCATATTTATTAGCTGCTTCTCTTAGCAACTGCATAAGTTACAGTCTCCAAGCAATTTGCTCTATGTTGTACCATCTTGTTACTTGTTCCAGATGCTTCCTTAAAGCATTACCATGAAAAAGGCAAAGTTTGCAGTGCAACTCTAACATCAGTTAAATATAAATGTGTTCATCTGCATCATCAATGTAGATGATATTAAGGAGTAAGGAGCCAATTTGAACTGACAGGAAACAGTTTTGGCATGTATGAATATGGTGGAAGGCCACGACACGGTCTGTGGTGGAAGCAGAAATCCTATTAGTTCTTTCTTCTGACACAATCCAAAGAATACTTCCAGCTCACAGTCAAGATGATGGTGGACACATACACCTTATCAGCTCCTTTGAGGTGGTAAGAATTTCGGCCAAAATGGTAGGAGAATAGCATTTAAAAAAGGTAATATGTCTTAAAAGATCAAACTGAGTTTGCCATTGGTTGTATTGGCCCTCTGAAGGCTAAAATATTATTCTGAATTCCTCTTTATACAAGGTAACTCTTTCTCTGCTGAATCACATTTTACCAAATTTTTGGTAAAAATTTTACCAAATTTTTGATAAAATGTGGGGGTTTTATCAACTCATGGAGAGCTTACAAGTGTAAAGCAGTTATTTGTTTTATAATGTGCTTATGAGATAGGTATGTTGGTTAATTCCTAAGACTAATGTGTTACTAGACCAATGACTAGTGTGCAGATGCTTGATGAGTCTCTGCTGACCAGACACCCTTTGAACAGATGAAGAATATCAACCTTCCAACAAGGCTCTTGCTGACTTCTACCTTTAAGTTATCTACTTTCTTTTCTCATTATGTTACATTAGTTCACATTAGTTCACATTGCTATTTTTCTGTTCATTCCCTGAGCTGATAACTAGAATCACCTCAAAAAATTTTTTTCTTTTTTCTTTTTTTTCTTTTTTTTCTTTTCTTTTCTTTTC
>NW_020884874.1:23022706-23091573 GCF_003945725.1 Corapipo altera
AGTAAAATCTAGCCAGGGTCATACAGTTGTGTTTCACAGAAGTGGGCCTTCATCTGCAAATAGCCGGACCCACAGTCTGTGGGTTAGAGCGGATAGATATTTATAACTGCAGGCTCCTGAGAGCTGGTCACAGGGAGGGATGGTTGCTCAATACATTTTACCCACCTTTTAGTCACTATGTCTGTATCAACCTGAGTCATTTGAGATCTTCAGTTCCCCAGAGGAGCACTGAATATTTCAAGAGCAAGGTAATGTAATCCTTATTCCTATCTAAAGACATCTATTTCAGCAGTGGGATTTTTGAAGGAGGCCAGGCAGAAATTAGAGACCTAATTAACTTGTTTTCCACATCTAGTTCCTTTAACTTCCTTTTGAAATTTACATTCAGGTTTTTCAGCTATGGAAAATCAAAATAAATATATAGAACCATGAAAAAAATCCCAAGAATCCCAGGCTGGAGTAAGTCTTTGAAATTCTTTAATATATTTTCTTATTATTCATAAAACTCATTCATTACTAACCTCTATTTTCAAAACTATTGTTTACATTTTTATGTCCTATCTTTTCTTATTGGAAGGCTGTGTTCCAGAACCTGACTGCTCTAGGAGTTGGGAAATTTCTTTTAATTTCCTGCTAAGTTTGTTTCCAGCTGTTCACATCCATTTGTTCCTGTGACAACACTGGCGTTTCACTTAAATGGTTCTTTTCTCTCCTGATGTTTACCCTGTTGATGTATTTATAGACTAGCTTCTATTCCTTCTCAGCCTTTGTTTCACTAAGCCAAACAAGCAAAGCTTTTTCTGTTCATTCCCTATAGAGGCTATAACCTCCTGTTAAATATGCAACTTAGCTATCAAATCATCCCAGTATTGCTGGTCTACATAAAACCTTTAGCTTCATAGTAGAACAAAACCCAAATCTGGAGACAATTTTCAGAGGAAAAATATTAATCTGTAAGTTTTTCAGAAGCAGTGCAATAAAAAGAAGTTCCAATAAAAATAATATTTCAGATGAGTAGTAAGATACAGATGGAAACGTTGCTCCTATGTAGAAACTAATGTTAAGACTGAACTATGCTTCACCAGCTTTTTGCTTCTTTCAATTGTTATTTTTTTATTATTATTATTATCTAAATGCAGGCAGAATAACCCAGGGCTAAATGATAATTTCTGATTATAGTGTTCAAAGTGACTTTGGAACGCTGACCCCTGCCTTTTAGAATGGTGGTCAGTTTAGCATTTCTCTTTATAGAGACTACCATTTAAAATTTTTACATATCTGAGCAGTTATCTGGATTGTCTGTCAACTTGCATGTGGAAGAAGAGTCATTATTCTGGTGGCTTTGTGAGGATGGATGTGTGTATGGGCAAGAGTGAAAGTGCAAGGAGGTGAAATGCGTAGGAAGTAACTAACATCTCTGGAACTTAAGCTGACAAATACTGATTTCTTTTAAGAGAAGCAATATAAGAAGTTTTAATCAAAAGTGGCCATGGGAAAAAGTTTTTCTGAAAGCATATTCTGTGTAGTCAAGGCTCAAGTTCTGTTGGTGCAAATGCTGTGTACTCTTAAAAGTACTGCTTCTGAACATCAGTAAAATGAAAAGGAATTGTTTTTAATTTTCTATTTCTGTCTAAACATAGTTGTGTGCTCAGAGGACAGAACAATCTTTATAGCCCGGCGATGCCTTGCTACAAGTGTGGGAAATTGCTTTGGGTTTTCTCAATGGGAGAAGCAAGCTGACTCCTAGGATCTGGGACAGAACAAAGACCCTGATTGTACTTGAAGATAGAGGTGCATCTAGTCACAGGATTTCACTGGGAATAATATCTTACTTTGTCTTGTGAGACCCCCGCCATATTGTCTCAGCACTGTCATATGATCACCAGACGGCTGAATGGGATAAGCATGCCATTTTGCTTTTGGGTTGGACCAATTACTTGCTCTCCAAAGAGGAGTGCAGATAGACAGCTAATACATAAGTAGAGCCTCCACCACACAATAAACAGAACATATCCTTAGTTAGGGAAACAGAGGCCCTTGTTAAATGAAGAAGGCCAGTGCTGAATGGTCAGGCTCAGAAGAAAAAATCTAAACCACAGTCTATGTTTGCCTCTGCAGTGCTTTCTGCAGCCTCCATTGTATCTTTCTCCCTCTATAGCCAAGTGACCTCTAAACCTTGCAAACAGCACAGAGGGCTTTTTTCTTCCTTTTCTGTGTCGACTATTATCCTTTCATCTTGAAAGGTCATTGGGTATTAGCTGAAGAAATATACCACTTAGCTTTGAGTGTTCCCTCTATTTGAAGTGATTTGCCTGTTTATTTTATAAATGGGGGTCTGTCCACAAACACATTGAAAATTAGTTAATCATCTTTTTCCAGTCAACATACAGTAGGTTTTGTGTTACAGGAAGAACAGGTTAATCCTAACGCAGATTGACATACTTCATCAGCCACATGCAGGGCTCAGTGGTCTGGCATGGTGACGAGGCATTTGGAGGTTCAGTGCAATATAGCGCAATTCAGTGCAAGCAGTTGCTTCAGGACTGGGAAGAATAAGCCTTCTATAGAAACTCTGATATTTAAAGGTTAGAAGTATTTACTAAAATGAATTAGAGGGGTTTTTTTTACCTGAAAGTTCATGTTCCAATTGTACACGTATTTCAGGTATCATACTGCTAAATCTAGACAAGATGAAAAAAATCATTACATTTATCACTCAGACAGGACAAGACACGACTGTGGAATCTGAAGTATTTGTTGTCATGTTCCAGTCTTGAATTGGAATCCTTTTCAAGTATTTTTTTCTCCAATGTATAAAAGTCATTTTATTTTATTTACATACAGGTGGTAAAGGTACAATGAAGCTGCACAAATCAGATCAGTTTTTCATCAACCCACATTTGTCAACATCCAATGTTTTTAAACCTGGATTTCATGAAATCTGCAGGGAGCACTGGGGGGTTTCTGATGATCCTTTGGAGGATAAACATGTTTATATGCTTAATTAACGTGTCATTTCAGTGAATTCAAAGAGCAGGGGAAAAGAAAAGAAAAAAAGCTAAAGGGTTAGATAATTGATGGCCATATTTTAGACTAGTAAAAGCATGCATATCACTTCAGTAAGCAGTTGAGACTGATTGCTGAGTTTGGGCCTGTGTCTGAAAAAGGAGGTGTAGAGTAAAAGCAACAGCTTGTTTTCTTCTGGTGTGAATCAGAACAGTCATCTTACTCCTTTTCCTGTGTTACTTACACCAGCAGATTTATTATCAGTTCATCATATTTATTTCCTTGGAAATGGAAATAGAGCAAAAGAAGACCCACAGGAAAATTATAATTGACAGTCGAAATTTACAAAATGGCAGAAGAGGATTGTGAGAAGAAAGCAGCTGTGAGAAAGAAGGCATCAATATACCATGTGTGGGGAAAAACATGAAATTCGTCTGGAGATGTGTGGGTGTTGCTGGTAGTTGAAGTAGGTGAAGTTCTTTTTATCACACATTTTTCAAATAGCTTTGTAAAGGTAATTAAAAACCATCCAACCAACCAACACATGCACATTGCTATTATTAGATATTGACATTTTTTTCCAGAGCACTGTCACCACCACAGGTATTAGTTGCCAGATTTTCCTGCAGACATAGGTAAAGAGGGCATGCCTAAGGCAGACAACAGGACTCCTAATCTTTAGAAGTGGTACTTTCCATTTGGAGGAGAGGTGACAATAGAAGGATATGAGTCAATGTTTGATCATTGCAGTTTTTCAGTCTCCTTAAATGTCAGGCTTGGCACATTTCAAATCTCTATGATCATTATGTTTCTCAGAGAATTGGAATCTATGCATTGTATGCAAGTTTATTGTGAAGGAATTAATCCTTTGTTAGACGACAAGCAATTAAGTGATTTTGAAGAAATCTTGATGTCCCAGCTTGCCATGCTACATGCCATTGCAAAAAGCTAAAAAATACTGTTTACTGGAAAGCTGCTGTGCTTATTAAACCCTGTTTTGTAGTGCATCTCAGAGAACAGGAAAGAAAAAAATACCATTGACACTGTTAGTGCTCTTCAGTTAGGGCACTAGAAATTAAGCATATCTAAGTGTAGGTATAACATCCTTGACTATCATATAGGATAAAAAAAAATCCTTAAAATGGAGAAGAGTGTCTTATTTTGTCCCTGCTTTTAAATTATGTTGTTGAGAGAGCCAGAGAATAAAATATTTTGAATCAACTGAAGCATACGTTTGACTCAAGGCTGCTGAGCAAAATGATATATTTCACCATAGACAAAATTATCCTTCAGAATGTTAGACAAATGTGCACTGTTTGCTGTGGCAGCCTGTTTATGGCCAAGAAAAGTAATGACATCTCCGTGGAGAAAGACAATTTCCCTATATCTAACATGTTTTTTCAATAAAAAAGAGTAATGAGAGTGAAGTTGAACTGCTACTATTTATTTTGATAAAGATTTATGTGTGATTTCCATAGCTGCTTTAAAAATAGGTGAATTTTATTTTTTTGTTCTGTTGTTCTTTCCTGGGAATAATAGTCATAATTAATATAATTTAGTAGTAACAAGTTTGCTACCATATGAGGAAGTAGAAACACGAAGTAAGCGCCAGATGTTACCCCAAGTAACCACCTGCCTAGACAGACAAAAATTTGGAATCAAGGAACTATAATTTCTCCAGTTTTGCCAGAGAAGAACTGAATCACAGATGATAATTTTCATTTATTTGCACAATCTAGCCAAGTTCATGATATGGTAGACGGAATACATTGAAGCAATACATAAAACATGGTTTTTCGAGTGCTGCTCATTGCTGACAGTTACTCAGGATCACAGAAATAGGGAGCAGTAGTTACCTTCTAAATATCACTGTAACAAAAGGAAGACCAAGGGATTTCTATCAATATATAACCTCTCATAGTGGAAAAGAAAGATTTGTTGAAACTGAGACTGCAACTGAGAAAAGGTCATTTCTGAAAAATATATTTTGCATAAGGAAATCATGACTTTTTACAGTTATTCAAGTGCCTATTTGACATTTTTCAAAAGGTAATATTTTATTTTTTGTTGTATTGTTTGGACAACTTTGCTTGGAAATGAAGCTAATTTATAGTAAAATGCTTTAAAGGTAGAAATTCAAATAAATAAAACATTTCCCAGCCCTTGGAATGGAACTCCATTTCAGCTGAGAATTGAAAAAGATTTATCCTCAAATTTTCTGAAGCTTTTAGGCTCCTTTTGGATAGGTGCAATCACTGAGGGATTTCCACCAGTCTTCAAATCTGCCCCTTTGACTAGCTAAATCAGTTAACAAAAAAATCTATTTATTTGCTTAAAATCATTGCACTTAAAATAAGCTATTTAACCTACTTATTCTGCTTGTACTAATTCCTACATTTTTTTTCTGTTTTATCTTTCATTAATAGAAATATTGCATAGGTTCTGACATGCATCAAGATGGAAGAACTGTAATATAATGACAGGTTCTTCCCTAAAATTGTTTTTAGTACATGTGAAAGCAGGAAGAACCATCCAAAAAGATCTTTTTTTTCATAAAATTTCTGACTCAGATGTCAGGCTCAATCTTTGTCATATTATGAAGCTTCGTTCTTATTTTTGGACACATTTCACATTTTAACTAAATTCACGTAACCACCATTTAAATCACTGATAGGGATTTGACTTTAACATTTTCACTTTGGGAGGGAGGGAGGTGGTGGGACACGACAGGGTGGAGCAGGAAGAGTAGCAATTACATGCCAAAACTCTTGGCTTAGAAGGTATGTGGGTTTGAATTCAATGAATGTGTATAGTCAGGAGAATGTCACTTACTGTTAAAAGTCTTTCTAGACATGTCAGGATTAAGAGAGATTTTAGTAGTCATCTACTGGAAAAGAAAATTTTATCTGAATAAACGCAATAGAGGGATTGGCAGAACAATCCTCTTGGCATCCTTAGACAATCAGAGTGCTTCCTGATTACCATACAAGACAGATTGAGAAATGAACAGTTAAATATTTTTTGCAACCTTCACAGAAAATAATATAAGTTTTCTGGGGAAAAAATTTATTTTGAAAAAAAGGTTTTTTCCATCAGAAGCCATTCTAATGGCAATTTCCTGCTACAGCTCTACCTCTCAGTTATACTAGGTAATTTAACAAGGACTGGAGACTGCTAGTGCCACTGTTCAGAAATGACTCAGGACCAACAGGTCTGAGGTTGATCTGCTACTTCCAGTGCCTCACAAGCACAGTTTGATGTCAGGTCCTGTACAACAGGACAACTACATGGCTCTCCTGAGAACCATTGGAGGATGTTACCACTCAATAAATAATATGGGTGTGATGAGGAAAGAGGAAACATCTACAACAGGGGGCTAGAAAGAGCTAAGAAATTAAGGTAGATGATGTAAAGCTAAAAAACCTGTGCAAAGTTGATACTGCACAAGCACATAGCGATGTAGATCATCAATAGGTATGTTTATTCTGACTATTAGGGACGTTCAGAGGACTGAAGTTTTAGAACAATCTTCCTGCAGGACCTACCAGAAATCTAATTTTGTTTAAAATCAGTACAGCAGATTTATGAACACAAGTAGTTCATTATCATAGCAAGGGAATGAACACTGGCCCAGGAGTTTCCTGGAAGCCCTGGAACACATGTTTTCAGTAAAAATATCACGGTCAGTAGCCAAATGCATGGGAATCTTACTATAACGTTGAGAAATCAGGTGATGGTGTTTTCCTGAATATACTACATTTTGGCCATCAAATTGTGAAGGAAGAATAAACTTAGTGGACAAAACCTGAAAAATGTCTAGCTGGTTCAGTGAAAGACAGATTCACAATTCCTTGGGTGTAGACAAAGCAGAAGTCAATTGGACCTGTAAAAGTAAGTCCATGCACATTAAGGAAGACATTATTAATATTTTTTTGCTTTGAACCCAAACAAAAGCAAACTTAGAATAGTACAACTGGTAAAATGTTCAAGGATTTTATTCCATCGTTACACTACTAATAACATTTTGTAAGACAGCTGAGATTAAATATTAAAATAATGGACATAGCCCTCAAGGGGCAAACAGAGGTCTCTAGTATAGTACAAGCAGGGAAGAGAAAAACATGTGCAAGCAGTAAAATATGTCAGAGGAGAGCTAAACATGGAAAACAGGCAGGAAGGGTGTCTGTTAAAACCAGATTTCTGCAGAATAAGCTAAGCTAGCCTGAGTCCTGATCCCAAAAATAAGTTGTCAAGAGTAGATGAGATCACCACATTTCTTTTAGGGAATGACAGAGCATGAAATACCAGCAATGAGAGAAGAAAGACAGGGAAGAAAGGGGAGAGGTCCACCCTGCAACTATTTTCCCTTGGGAGTAACCTTGACTGACTAACCTTTGTCAAGTGGAGGACAGCCCTCAATGCCAACCAAAACCACATCAGTTCCTGGTTGTGTCACACTCATAGCCGGTTTAGATTAAGCTTATTTTGCTTATTTTGCATATGAAGTGTTAATGATCGCTAGGGATTAGCCATTGACAACACACCGTGCATAGTTAACAAGTATCAATCCAGAGAAGAGTCCTCTTGAAGTTTGAAACTGGTCTGATTTGTCAGTCTTCTAAACATTCCCATCATAGTAATATCCAATTCTCTGTTACATATAGATTTTCTTATAGCCAGTTGTGACACAGTTAAAAGCTCTTTTACTTTTAACATTCGTGTGGGAATTTGTATCAAAAGTTTTACTAATCAGCTAATCTAATAGAATATGTTTCCATTAAAGAGATAGTTTCACTTTTAAAATCAGGGGAAATTGAATTGCCAAAGGTTAGACTTACACAAATCATCAATTCAGTTGCGGGTGGTCTTTCCTCCATGTTTTATCTTCCCATTAATATTTTTTCTGAAGCTTCCTGAAACATTAAATCTGTGTTGATGAAAGATAGACAGTTGTAGCTGTCTTATAAAATAATTGTTTCCTTGGGAAATATAAAAAACACTCAGCAAAGCTATTCTAAACCTGCTTTTATGAACCTGATTCTCTGTTCTTGTACTTTGCTAGCTCTGTTAAACTCAGAGTGATGTAATCTATTTCTGACCTACAAGCTTAAAAATCCATTTTAGTACGGCATAGCTAACATTTTCTAAGAGAAGTCATTAACCAAAGCTAGTGTGTCAGATTGATATTTCAGGATGCATTTTGGGCTGAAGAACTGTTTCTCAATAAAAATGGCAGGGAAAGGACTTGTACAGAATTTATAAAGAAGAACAATACAGGCAAATGGTTCCTGAACTATTTTGTGTGCTATATATTTGTAAAAAAATTATGTAAATTAAAAAGAGAATCTACAAACTTGTGTTCTAGACATCTGCTAAAACCTGAATTTGTTTAATTTACTAGAAAACAAGAAAATGAGCATCAACATTCTCAGTTCTCTCTTTTTTCTCTCTTAATTCTCATATACCAGGAAATTATGAGGTCACACTTAAACTAAGCTGCATGTGGTGCAAGATTCCTATTCTAAGTTATGAGACAGCCATGACAGTAATAGTATTACATTTTTATTCTATAACATCACACACATTAAAAATTATTACTTCTTCTCTGCAACCAATTAAGGAAATGGTAGAGTATACAAAAGACATTAATTATAAAAGGTGGAGTAAGACATCAAGGATTACATATTCAGAAGTTTTTTGTTGTTTGCTTTAGGAGTATGCTTTAGACAGGCAGTAAAGGAAGAGGAGAATGCAACAGCATATCAGGGAGGGAATAAAGGGATGAATTTTGGAGCTGTAGAGAGAAGTAGTTATCACCAGGAGTCTCTGGCAAGTGTAGGAGAAAAAACGTTGTGGATTGTGGGAAAGAGAAGAAGTAGAATGAATGAAGAAAGAACAAGAACAAATAAATTAGAAAACTGGCTGTTCATTAAATTTTATTTTCATTGTCAAATGTGTAACCTTAGGATTTATGTAGTGCACACTTATTTTTAAGACAGGATGATTCATTTTCTCATGGGTTTCTCTATGATGCCCAGATAGCAAATACCAGAGTGCTTCACAAAAATTATATAATTTTCATAATACTCTAGTGATATGAAGAGATGGTGTCATTCTTTATTTTATAGGTACTAGAAAGAGACAAAGAGGTCAAGTGCACTCATAGATTTTTAGAGTCTAAATTGAGGACATAGAATCTGATTTTACAGCACACATTACAGAGCATTTTAAAGGTTCAAAGCACTTTTGTGTGAGATCCATGAAAGTTGAACACTTCTGCAGACCAAACTCCCTGATCTCAGGTCAAGCCCAGAATATGAAGAATGCACAGTTAATTACTACTCATGAGAGAATGCTTTAAATCATGCAGGAATTCTTTGTCAAAGCTAAGAATAAACCCTTTAAAAATGGAGCCATCCCTTTTTTTTTCTCTTTCCTCATCCAATCCTCGATCCCAATCTCATCTTCCCCAGCAAATAAAAAATAGAAAAAACAACTTTCTCTTCAACTTTCTTTTTTTTTTATTTGTCTCATTACCATCATATCAGAAACATCTTACAACTCAAGTAATGCTAGAGTCTCTGCTACCTGGTTTTCATTACTAGTGTGTTGCACCTCTCTGCTGTCAGATTAACTCACAGGAATACCTGTTCAGCTCCCAACTATTTGAAGGGCCATTCATACAATAATTACACAGATGGGCAATTCCAAGCAAAACTGCCATAATTATAAGTAATTTATTAACTCACGTATCCCACTCTGCCTTCCAACAGCTGTTTGTACTGGGTGAAAGTATCTAGCACGTAATTATGACTGATAGTACTCAGAAAAGATGGAGTGACTTGAAAAATTGGAAGTTTTCTGTTCCTTTGTTCCCAGGTCTAGGAGATTAAGTAATGACACATTAAAGATCTGTGTTTAAAATTCTAGAAAGAAATTTTGAATCCCAGGGGAAATTCTATAATATGTGTAAATGTGGCACAGATTTTCCAGTGTTGAATATCTTCTAAGATTAACTCAATTCTCAGTACCTGATCTGCTGTATACTATGTATGACTCATGCACTAATGAATGGACTGCCCCACTTTATTCATCTCTCACTATAGTAGTCTGAAACATTCCTATGTGGGAATGTCATAGTTTGAAATTGGCCCCCCTCTGAGAGGCTGGGGGGGCTCAGAGGTGATTGGGTGCCAGGGCAGTGTTCCCTGGAGAGTCAATCACTGTTCATGTTGTTCGCTTCTGCTTAAAATCATATATCACAGCACCGGAAGCTGTTGGCAGTTCTGTCTTGGTTGTTTTGCTGTTGGTGTCTGCTGCATGTAGGTGGAGAAGGCCAGGGGGTGGCTGGGCTCCCTCTCTCCCCCTCCGGGGGCCCTGTGACCCCCCAACTCTCTTGAGTTGGAGTTGGAAGTAGTATTTGGAGTGCGTGCTGCGAAGGAAGAGATTCACAGCACCTGAGGTAAGAGGAGAGAGGCAGGCTTTGCAGCCAAGCCCTCTTCCCCCTCCTTTTCTCCAGTGAAGCTGCAGAGGGGGGCTTTTCTTTCCCTCCACTGTAAGTGGAGGAGAGGCTCAGCACTGAAGCTGAGCCAAGTGGACAGGCCGTGGAGGTAGGCCCGGCACTTGGGAGAATAGTCCCAGGTGAAATTGGAGACAGGCCAAGAGCTCGGGAGTTGCCCTGCCGAAGCTGACCGGGTGCAGCCGAAAACTGACTTAGAGGAATGAAGATACCACGACACATATGTTGATAAGCTACACTGCAGCAGCCTACGAACCGAGGTATGACACCGAGAGGAAGAAATCACGAAGCAGCAGAAGAGCAAGGACTCAAAACTACTTTCTTGGACTTCATGAGGAGAGAGACTGCAACAAGCCGCTGGAGCTTGGTGAGGGCGGAGCGTTCTGGCCCAGAACACTCCCACAAGAGGGACTGGTTACTTTCCACCCTTGAAAGGCTTCTTTCTGGACTGAAGTTAAAGGAAGGGACTAAAAGGACTGACAGAAATGTAAATATATATAGTTGCTTTTAGTATGTACAGTATATTTATTAGTGTAAATAAATGTATATACTTCCCCCTTCCTCTACAGAAGCCTCTGGTCTGAAAGTTTCTCTCTGGTGTTGGGATAAATTGTGAGAAGGGGTGAGGGGTAGCCTGGAAACTGGATTTTGGATTTCTAATGTGGCTCAAACTGCCACAGGGAACTACAAGCAATTGCTGATGTTCTGAAAGCAATTAGCCAAGAAGTTTCTTTCTGCAGTTGAACTATTAGGGGCACTTGGAAGGTGATGACGTGGAGAGCTCTCAAGTGAGCGTGGTTTTCTGGATTTAATATTTCATGTTTTATTTGACAGAAACCCTGTTAAAAATATTGCAATTATTTATTTTTGTTTTTACTGAAACTGAGAAAAGTGTCACAAACAAGTTCTGAGTTCTTTAAAAAATTGTTCCAAATTACGGATTTGCTCAGCCAGCCACTTCTCTTCACCAAACAGCATTTTTAAACAGGAATCTTCTCACACATGGGTAATAGCAAAGCATTGATATTTACTTCCTCAAAGGAAGTTGGGGTGAAAGGGTCTTACCCATATGTTGGCAAATCCAGGTTATTTTGGAAGGTGCAATTTCAGAGCCTATGCATTTAGCAGGGTCTTTTACTTGTCTATCATGCCAAACTGTGAAAGCTTCTATTTTATTGAATACTCTACAACATCAAGCTGCCATCACACATTTTCCCATTTGACAGTGGGGAAGGGAAGGTTCCTTCAAATCTATGTAGATTTGAAAATTAAGCTTTTGTACTTGTACCATTAATGTAGGAAATCAGGTTTGTTGCCAGAGTCTATAATATCATACATCACTGAATGAACAAAGAGAAGCATTTACTTAATGCAGTAGCATTGTTGGGTGCAGTAATTCTGTAGGGGAAAAAGTTCATCTATGTGAGGAACTTGCTGGTGTAGGGTTGAATAGATTGAACTCCTGAAGCTGCTTGAACCAGTTTGCAGAATTATTACGTATGGTAACATATATAAATCTCAGTTGTTCTTCAACATGGGAAAAAAGTGAGGAAGTCTGTGATTTTAAACAAAAAAATTCCAGGGTTTAAGCTCCATTCGTCAGTACAGTTAAAACTAAGATTTCAGAATAACTTAATAGATTTCCTGGTGGAAACAGCTGGCTTTCAGCCAAGTCAGGTTCTTTTACTGGCTCTGACATTACCTACACTTTATCTTGGATAACTTGTGATCTGTTCAATTGGAAAAAAAAAAAAAAAAACCTTTCAAAAAACGAACAAAATAAAACAAAGCAAACAAACAAAGACCCCACAAAACAAACAAACAAAACCAAACAAACAAAACCAAACAAACAAAACTCCCAAATGAACCAAAACCATAAAAAAACCTCACAAACAAACAAACAAACAAAAAAAAATAAAAGGGAGGGGGAAACCCCTAAGTTCTTTTAGGTCTGCTAATTTACAATAATACCTAGGAATGAGGTATATCCCTAACGTTTATTGATAAAATTCATAACCATCTTCTTTTGCTTACAGGGTTAAGTTAGAAAGAACTCATGGCTCATATTATATTCTTCATATTAATCCTTACAGGCATGACATTTTTATACCACCATATAAGCACTTCCCCCTGTCCCCCAAAGGTATTGCATCCATATGTTCCTCTCAAAAACATTCCACTTTCTAAAAATATGTCATGAAATGGTGCTTCTACTAAAATACATTAAAAATTACTGAAGTCAGCTGAAATATTTTAAATGAATCTTCTGTCAAAGACAAGAAAGCCAAATAAGAAAAACAAATATTTTGACCTTCTGTTTGCCTTGAACCAACCCAATGAAACATAACAGTTAATAACAACTGACATGATCTCTTAATAAAACAGATTCAGGCTGTTTCCTCATTCCCTTATCCTTCTTCACCTTTGGCTAAAAGGAAGAAGTGAGGATGTATAGAAAAGACAGTGCCTAAAATGTCTTTAAATGGTTTAAGTTCTCACGATTTTGGCCTTTAATTTTTTAGCTTACAAAAAAAATTTTATTTTTTTAATTTCTATTTCTGCTTGTGCTGATTGCATTCTGAGACAAATTATGCTCTTGCCTTCTCTAACATTATGGTAATAAAGATTTGCAGGACAAACATTACCCTCAATTATATATGTGCATAAATATCAACTTAATTTGAAAACTATGAGGTCACACAAATTGTAATCAGTAAATATTTTTGCAGTGTTGAATCTTTATCACTGTATTAACATGGAGGAAACAATCCAGTTCCAAGGATGACAAGTGAACATGAAGCCTTAACTGTACAAACAGTGGATGGATTTCCCATTTTGCTGATGGAACCACAAAAAACCTGAAAAAACATAAACTGCATTAACCTAAAAAAAAAAAAGTCCTCAGAAGAAAAAATATGCACTTTTTTTTGTTGTCCTATCCTTTTTTTTTAACCAAAAATTAAAATTTGAGGGCATAAAATCCTTATCAAATAAAGGCTGAGAAAGTTCTGATGAAAAAGAACAAACATTGGTTGCATGGAAAGCACAAAGCATAGAATTATAATATTTTTTAACTTGTTTTTAGCTTCTCTTTGTTAAAGCTGTTGGCTGAAGCTGTATTAAATTTTTATATTAATGAAGCTATTGCAGATTTTAAAAAAATAAAATAAGTCAAATAATCTTCAAATTTTCTCCACTACCTACTTGCCAGATCACTCATCCCTACCTTGAGCTGAAGATCTGGATCCACAATGAAGCAACACCAAAAGGATGAACTCAAAGAAAACTGTAGAGAGGTGCATTTGGAAACACAGCCAACTTTCACTTGATGTATCCTGAAATAAATTTGCTATTCTTGTATATGAGACACTTCCCTTTTGAGGACTCTCTAATGAACAAGCAAATCTTCTAAACTGCTACTAATTGACAATTCCACACCCCAATGTAGTGTTCTGTTTCTAGGACTTCTTTTATAATTCATTAGTTATAAAGGAATGAGTGAATTCTGTAAATTGAATGTAAGACTATGAAGAAAACCAGGAAGAAAAACAATTCATACAATACTAGAGAATCAAATTGCACTTGTGGAGGTTGACTGGACTACTGGGAGATAAGAATAAAGATGTTACCAAAACTGAAAGGGTCCTAAACATTTTTTACCACGAAGAGGAAAAGGGCAATGGTCTGACGCTTTTGTTGTACACACTGTTTAGCACAAGACACTTTTTACACAAAGCTTTTTACTTCTGGAATCTGATTATCTGTCCTGTTTTGTTCTAGTTAACAAAAAATGCAATTTGAAAGTTTGTCCTCTCTTCCACTGCCATAGACATATCTGAACTGCCCAAAGTCACAAAGAAACACAGAGAAGAAATATCCTTGTGATCCTTGTCTGTAAGATCATTACAGAGTGTTTCTGGAGCCTGTGAACTCCTCATGAGTTTCAAGGAGAATGTACAATGCACACACAAAAATGCCTGCAGTTTCCCATACTAAGAGACTTGAAGAAGAAATGTCTTTCCCTTTTCATCTGTCATTAATTCAGATTGCTTTTCTGTATAAATATTTAAATTCAATCCATATTACATGGAAATTCCTGGAAGGAGGGGATCTGATTGATTTCAGGCCATTCGTAAAATACAGTACTGCCTAATATGAAGGTAAGACTTCCTAAGCTGAATTTGTTTATTATATACTAAGGAACATGAACCAAACTCTCGTTGCATTGCAGGTGGATGAAATAGTCAATGAACTGCTGATTCAGCAGTAAAGATGAGTGGAATGCAATAACAATCAATTTACCAGACAATCTGGAAATACCTTTAAATGACGAAAGGATATAGTTAATATTTTTTTCCCAAATGAGGAGATAAGAACTAAGTGGTTATGTATTTTCAGGATTTATAAGATAAAGTATTGGCTCTGATACAATTCATTTGAGATTCAGCTTTTCTCTTGGATAAGTTTACAGTAGAATCTATCTTCTTTAATAATACTCAAACTGCTCTGTCTTTCATTTTTGAACACAGTAGGAAATTTAGCATGTGTATATGATTCCTAATTTGAAGGTAATTTATAAAAAGTATCCTTCAACTTTTACATGGGAACAAACAAATTAACTGGCTTTAAGGACTACATTCTTATTTAAAGTTCACTATTGAAGAGACAATTTTCTTTAGCAATGTTACTCTAAATGGCACTAGACTTATTTCTTAAGGCCACACCATTTGCGTAACTTAAGTGATATCTCAGATGAAAAAAGACAGTACAGCAAGAAAACTAATGAAAAGAAGAAATAATAAAGTTTAAAAAATAGGCTGCATGTAGTGTTAACATGTATAATCATGTATCTTGCATTTCATTAGAATTCCTGTTACAGCATCTTTGCTTTCTTTATGCACCGTGTTTGTCACTCTGCTTTTTCTGTACTCAGCCCATTTATTGTAAAACTCATTATTACTGAATTTGCCTAATGGTATTTCTAGAATTCCTTACTCGTAAGTATAGGTACTCCATCAGAGTATATAAGGATTTGATCATCGTTAGCATTGGTGTAAAATATTGTGAAATATTTTACTAAGACAGGAAGGAAAGCTGCATTATTTCTTTCACTCTGATCAGTGTATCTGTGACTAATGGTAACAGACAAAAATAATTTACTCTCTGTATCTCATTTGCTGTTCAATTAAAAAACCTGAAATATAACAATTTCTATAGCCCTATATGATCAAGGAATATATTTTCACTGATAGTCCTTCTAGCAATGAACTGCCCATTTGACAGACCTCCATCCCATCCATGACGTTTACAGTAAAACACTAGTTTTATTCAGCTCGCACAGGATAGAGTCGTGTCAATGTCTGTACACTGCATTACTAATGCCAACAACAACACAACTACTGCTTGAAGAGTAGTTAAATCCTCTTCAGAAACAGTACTCCTCTGTTATATGTTTATTTTATCCAATAAGGGATTTTGTTTAAAAAAAACCAAAACCAAAAACTAAACCAAAAAACAACCCAGCAGCTTATAGTCTAAATGTGAAAGAGGATGAGGAATAGGAGTATTATGAAAGAGATGTTGAAGAGAAGCACAAAGAAATTAAAAGTTGATAGCATCCTGGCTTGTATCAGAAATTATCTGGCCAGTAGGACCAGGGAAGTGATTGTCCTCCTGTACTTGGCACTGGTGAGGCTTCACCTTGAGTATTGCATTCGGTTCTGTGCCCCTCACTACAAGAAACTGAGGTGCTGGAGCAAGTCCAGAGAAGGGCAACAGACCTGGTGAAGGGTCTAGAGAGTAAGTCATAGGAAGAGAGGCTGAGGGACCTGGGTTTGTTTAGCCTGGAGGAAAGAAGATTCAGGGATAACTTTGTCAGTCTCTACAGCTACCTGAAAGGAGGGTGTAGCCAGGTGAGGGTGGTCCTCGTCTCATAAGTAACAAGTGACAGAACAAGAGGAACCTGCCTCATGTTATGCCAGGACAGGTTTAGGTTGGATATTATGAAAAATGTCTTCACTAAAAGAATTGTCAAGCACTGGAATAGGCTGCTTGAGGAAGTGTTTGAGTCACCATCCCTGGAGTTATTTAAAAGATGAGTAGATGTGGCACTTAGGGACATGGTTTAGTAGTGGATTTGTCAGTGCGGGGCTAATAATTGGCCTTGATGATTTTAAAGGTCTTTTCCATGTTAACAATTCTATTATTCTAAATTTGGGCCAAGAGTCTTATGATTCTATGAATTCATTTTTCTTCTCAAAGGTTGCTTTTTCCTTTGTTTTCTTTTTAAAATATCATTTACTCACTTTGCAAGAAAGCCCAGTCCAGAACTCTCATTCAAAAAAATCCATGCTCTACCTTCAACTCCTCATCAAAAATAGTTACTATTTGTTTCTTAATTTGGCAGACAGTAACTACTTTTTGTCTTATAAATAGCATTTTTCAAAAAAACATTTAATACTATGAAAATTAACTCTGCCCATCTAATAAGATAAATATTCTGTAAAAATATGACCACACTTTTTTTAAAAACTACTGAGGGGCATTTTGCTAGCATTAAAATGGTTGAAGTCTTTTTCTTTCTCTTAATGTTGGAATAAGTTTAATAAGCAACCAGTGACATAGACTGTAGCTTCTAAAGCTAAACTTCTAAGTAATCCTAAAAGAAAGGGGGAAAATTGTTCCTGACAAGTTGAAATTACATTATAAAGCCTCCCATATTTGAAAAGCCATGAGTCGTCCCAGGCATGAAGCTTATTTCAGTGTTTAAAAAAACTTGTTTATAAAGAAAATATCTTCCCCAATATCAGTTTTCCGAAAGCATGCCCCTTAACCCCTGCTTTTTGTTTCTATTCATTGTTGGCATGGAGACGAAGAGGCACTCCACTAGATTGATCAATGCATGGTAACATCAACATAACATTTTCAGTCAAGTTCCCAGGAGCCTTCCTCCTGAATCTGTCATTTTGATTCAGATAACTAAATCAGGCTAAGCACTGCAATGATAACGGATGACTTGCCTCATTAGCTGTCTCCTGCTGCTTTACTCTGTCAGGAAGCACCACAGTGACTGTCTGGTTTCCCTTACAATATTTTAGTATATATGTGCTTTTTAACTTCTATCCATTCTTTTTGTTTATACTCACCTACATAGAGACAAATGCAAGCAGTGTTTAATAAATATTTCATTAAGAGGAAATAGAGTTGAAAAATTCTTTACCAAGGTCCAAAATTTAATCATATAAATAGACATATTTCACAGCATCCTGATAATACAGTTATATTCTTTTATATTCAGTGTCTCAAACTTTCTGTTTCTTTTAAATTAGATCCTTTTCTGTTAAGGTACTTTGCTTATCTGAATGTTCAATGAATCAATTAGCTTTATTGCACTAACATAGGATAATTAAAATCCCAAGAATCCTTCCTTCATTAGTTTAATTTTAAATATTCTGTTGAATAAATAAACTGCAGACAATAAAACCTGTAAATGATAGAACAGACAGATTTTCAGCTATTAAACAGAGCACAAGTATATCCCAGCATGTATAAGTTCAGGTAAAGAACGAATACAAGCATATATTTATCCAAGTTGACAATGCACACCTGAAGACAGGAGTAGCTGTATTTGTTTCTTTTCAACTGTGTTTTGTGTCACAAATTAGTCTTTAATTATTTTGGAGTGTATATAAGGAAGTGATTCAGCCTGGTATCATTTCATGTGGCTGTCCCAGTTCTGGCCAAGGACAGGGTTAATTTTTTGCAGCTGTCATGAGGGGGTGGAGCCCAGGGCTGTGTTATTCTAAATCATCTTTCCTGGAGCTGTGTTATTCCAAACCCTTTCATCATTGCCAGGGCAGGTGCAAGGGACTCTCTCACACTTGTGGGAAGAAAGGGTATTCCTTTCCAGTCATGGGAAAGGGTGCTGGGTAGAGGGTCTGACCGCCATTATTTTTTATTTGTCCCTGGCTTGGTGAGCTATTTGCATGTAAATCACCCTCTCTTTGTACATTTTTGTTATTAGTATCTTAGTATTCTTGTTGCTACTGTTTGTTTTCTTATCTCATTGCTCTTTCCAGCAAATTGTTCTTATCTCAAGCCATGATCTTTGCCTTTTGTGCCTCCAACTCTCCTCTCTGGCCACCTGTAGGAGGAATGGGCAGGGGATGGGGGAAGAGGAAGCTCGGAGTGCTGGTGTGGTTTCAGTAGGAACACTAAATTGGGAATACCAGTCCTAAACCATGTCAGTGGCATAACAAATAGAACGTCTTACTGCTAAATTTAAATCTCTTTCTAGCTTTCCGTCATTGAATGGTCCTAACTAAAATCAACACAGAAAGAAACCATGAGCCAAAGACCACTTACGTTGTTAGGGGAAGAGGAGAAAAAGAGACTCAAAACAAATTTTCTTCAATTGTTTACTGGATAGGACTGAATTATTTTAATCATTTAATGCATACAATTCACATTTTTAAAAAATATTTGAACATTTAAAAATTACCTCACAGAACTAGTCTGATAAGTTATTTATTGTTAGGGTTGAAATGTGCTTGATTATAAATATTCTGGACTTTTAAATGTCTGTGACTGCTCTGCCATTTCTCCTTCAGATTACTCTAATATAGAGAAATCATGGCTAGGCTTCGCGAATGAAGATTTGGGAAGGGCTCTATCCACATTTGCTACAAGCACGGTGGTGGCTAAAAAGGCCAGTACGAGATAGACAAGAATGGTTGCAAAAGGCACAGAGAAAGACTTTTCAGGTGATATCAGCAAGACACGATTCTTCCTGCATTGTCTTTTCTCCTCAAGAGTGATCCTGCGTGCGTTCTCAAAAGAAGCAGCAGTGTTATAGATAGTGTGTCTCCAGACCTCCTGATTGGAGGCCAGAGTAGACCAGTGATGAAGATCAATATGGTCAAGGCTTAGATGTTGTTTCAGGGAGTCCTTGTATCTCCTCTTCAGGGCTCCTCTCTTGCAGCAGCCAGTGGCAAGTTCACCATAAAGCAAGATCTTAGGGAGGCGGTGGTCCTGCATCCTTGAGACGTGTTCTGCCCAATGCAACTGTGTTCTCAGCAAAAGAAACAGAATAAAGATGAATCCTCTTACCACTATTGAATCCTCTTACCACTATTTCACTTTAGGGTATAGAAAATATGGGGTAAAATTGTGTACAGATTTATATGTAGGTTTTTATTCATTATTTATTAGATTATATATACCAGTCATTATTGAATCAAACAATATAAAAGATTATTAAGATTGTTTTTATGGTAAAAAAAAAACCTTGGAAAACTGAGCTTTTGTAAGACCAAAGCTATTAATAATTCTCAGAAAATTTTGTGAAGAGTTTTATGGTTTTTTTCTTAATGTGTTAAAAAATTTCCCTTTTCTTTTATTTTTTTTCCCAAAATTAAATCTGAATGCATGCTTGCCAATTTAATCACTTTCATCCCTGATGAACTCAATACTAGGAGCAGACCTTGGGAGATTAAAAAATTTTGTTTTGAGAAAACATGAATCCGGGGGTCTGGGCTACATAAACCATGGCAGAACCAATTATCTCTATATCATTCAGATGAAGACATACAAATCAGGTTGGGTGTTTTTTTTCACTCATTGTGCCAGTCGTTTAAATTTTTAGAACAGTCTCTAAACTGCTCTAAACTGTTTTTATGTTTCCCTGTCCTCTGTTCCCTTGTTCAGACCACACTGTTCACAGTCTTTTGTTCTCTCATCCTAGAGCAAAGTTATTAGAGACCTCAGATCATTCTCACTGCCTTGGAGGCTCTTCAAGTGATCTTACTTTTTCTAGAGGTGTGATGTTCTAATCTGTTTGCAATACACTTGTTGGGGTACTGCCAGTGCTGCATAAAACAAAGTCATGTCACGCAGGCTTAATTCCTGCCACAAATCCCTTTGTCAGATTGGCACATTTATTGACTCCTCTTTTATAAACAGACTTGACTTTCTCATTCTATACTTAAAGCGTCTTCATGTTTTTTCTTCTCAAATGCTTTACATTTGTGCCCCTTTTTTCTGTTTGTTTGTTTGTTTGTTTGTTTGTTTGTTTTTGGTGGGGTTTTTTGTTGCTATTGTTGCTTGTTTGTTTGTTTTTCCGGGGCGTATGTCTTATTTGCCAAGAAAACATGTGTCTAAGAAAATCCTTTCAATTTTTGTACTGATTTAATATAAAGAAGTATTTCTTGTATTCCATCATATAGATTATTTATAGAACATTCCACAGGAAAGACCAAGGCCAGATCTCTGCTGAATTGAGTCCAACGCACCTTCACATTTTGCTAATGATTCTAACTTCTCTCTGCATAGTTCACCAACCACATTTGCATTCCTTATTCAAAAGTAGGCCACAGTAAGGCCAAGATACAGAATATTATTCCTTCTCTGCATATCAAGTGTTCCCTTTAGCTAAAAGAAGGAACTTTGATTGTTTAACATAATACTGTTGCAAACTGCTGAAGCAAAGGTAGATCAGAGCTGAAGGCTTTATAAATTTGTACTCCACCAAATCTGTATCAATAAGCTGTTTTGCAATGAGTTTGAGTTTGCATGTTTACATGGACGTGTCCTAAGGTAGTTCCTTCTTCTAGGTTTTCTTGGAAATAAGACCCTGATTTCAGATTTCTGTCATGACATTTAATGGCCCAGTTCTTCCCTTACCTGGTGTTTGAAATCTGATGCTCCTGCCCCTTTGAAAGAGGGCTATTAGATGCGACACAGTCCACAGTTTGCTGGACTTTGTGTGGGGGAGAAAAGTCACCAGCTTCTTCACTTTTGATAGACAGCAATATTTCATTTCCCTATCAAAGTGTCCCCGTTTCATTGTCCCATTTTAACCTGCTGAAATATCTTCCTGGCTGCCTGTGACTTTATCATGGGTGTAAGCATACAGTGTTAGCTGTTCCTAACATTACCAAACCCTGAGTCTGGATCTCTTGAAGCCAGGAGATTGATTTTTAAATTAATGGGGTTTGAAATAGCAAATGCTAAGCTTCTGTACTTATTTTTGAACTTGAATATTGTTCTGGCTTTCCTTGTAAGTAGGAAAGATCAGTGTATACTCATTTTTAAAATGAAATCTGAGGTGTTTCTCTAATCTCTTGATTTCAGCAACCACAGTTTTAAGAGATACTCCCTCCATCATGAAACGAGACGTGTAACAGAACCGAGTTCATATTTTCAGAGTGATCTTTTTCTTTGTGGTCAGGACAGTTTCCTAGCAGAGAAAACTACTTTCCATTAACTAAGAAAAAAAATAAAAAAAATAAAATAATCCCTCAGCTGTCATCCTCCCACCAGCGGATTTAGCAGCGTAGAGTAGAGGATTTCTTGCGCAATTTTCTGAGCAATTCCTGGAACTGATATTTTGCAATTGCTTTAGCCTCTCTACAGAGTGACTTCTTAATGCATATTTCCCCCACACATTCATATAAGATTAGTATTCTCTTTTAGCTAAAGGAAGATTAAGATGATCACTGTCTTAAAGTCTTTGATTCCTTCTTTTCAGCTGTAGTTCTTCCTACAGTAAATAATACTTAGTGAATTGAATAAAGTCCCATTATTCTTTCTCAACATACCATAGTAAATTGAGCCACAGTCATTTTCTTGACTCAAAACACTTGTTACTTATATCCTTTTCAAACTGGAAAATACCTACAGTTAAAAACACTATATCTTTCAAATTGGAGGTGTCTCCTTCCAAATTTAATCATAGCAAAAAAGGAAACTGCTTACTCTTTATAAAGCCTTTCGGTGATCAGGGTTTCTGAAACATCTCAGTTTCTTTGTCTAACACATATTTAGAATAGAATAGAATAGCATGGAATAGAATAGAATAGAATAGAATAGAAATTTCCATTGCCATTATGCTGTTAAATTCAACAACTCACACAGCGTTTCATTTGAGATGCTTTTTTTAAATAAAATCTCAATCTCTATAGAGCAGCATAGGTCTGATAGTTTAAATATATCTACTGTTTTCAAAACTACTTAATATATCTCCAGATGTGATTACTTAGTATCCATGTCAAAATATCAATATCATGATGGGTGCTTCAGAGTAATCTACTGGCTGTTGGCTTTACAGTGCTGGCTCTATTTTGTCTTCCCAAATAATTGACTCTAAACTCCAAAATTATACTGTATGGTAAATGGCTCATACTGCCGTAATTCATATGCTATTCGATTCAAATATTTATAGTATAGAAATGTATGTGTATACACTATAAACACAAAGAGTGCATATTTGTCTTCAAGTGAAATAGAAATCATAGCTGTAATGCTTGAGGCAGCTCTAAACTTGTGTTTCCAAGAGTTTGTAGCCTGAAAACAGAATCAGAATCTTGGAATTATATTCTAAATCAAATTCTCTTTTTTCTGCTGTCTTAAAATTCCCAAGGTTTGTCTCTGTCCTCAAAGAAACTATTAGGAATTCTGTGAAGAATCAACTTCTTGGGCTTGTTACCAAGGGCAGGGATATATAGTCACTATTAAATCACTTTTTTAACTAATTATTTCACAATATGGGCACTGACCTAGCTGATGGCAAAAGCCTGAAATTGCATAGAGAATAAAAATGTCACTAACATAACATGCTATTGAATTAAAATTGCTTTTCAGTTTGGCTGGATTGGGAGATTTGCTGTTCTGGGCAAGGTCTGCAGGAGATATATTTTCCTCTACACATTTTAGAAGTATGCTTTTGACTATGTTTACCAGAGCTGAATATTGAAAAGCACCAGCAACTTCAGCACAGTTTTCAACCTTTGTAAGTCTCTGTAGGCCGTGAATGGGAATATTTCACTTATTTCATTTGTATACTTTTTGTTGTTGCACATTAAAAGAGAATAATTTGGAAAATTCAAGGAGAACCATGATAGTAGTATTCTGAAGGTTAATGGATGTCAAAGCTCAAACAGTTCTTTAGAGATATAAGGAAGCTTAATTCAAAGTCCAGTGGTGAAAGGAAGAAAGGTGTGAAAGTCATACAGGATAAAAATTAATATTATGAATAATTTTGCTCTTAAACACTTACTATTAGAGTCTTTGTTTCAGTCTTCAACTCCTTTAAATCTAGAAAAGGTAGAGACACATGAAATATAAACATTATTTCAATGTTTTTATACAGATAAGCGTCAAGAAAAAATGTTTTGCTTTATTCCTTTATTCAAAACTATTTTACCCAAGCTTGATACTAATTAAAACAGCAAAATATCTTTTGTGAAAAAAAGTAAAAAACAGTTATTAAGAATATGGATGCCATATGTCTATATGTTCTTGCACCATCCCGCTGAATACTGGAATAATATTTCAAATTAAAGTGCACAAAAAAATTTGCATGTTAAGTTTTGTAGTGGTACTTATTGTACCACTACTTATTGTACCATACTATACAGAAAATAAACACTGAACACAAGATCATGGGTGGAAATGCTTTCCAGTGCTCTCAAGTCCAGCATAAACAGTACCACATACATCTCATACATTCTTCATCTCAAACTGATTTCCCTACCCAGGGAAGTTAAGGTCTGTTTTTCCTAAACTATACCAAATTAGGACTAAACTGAGACTATTTACTCTTACTCCTTTAACTATTTTTTTATGATTGATATCTATGTGGTCCTCTACTTGCTGCATCATATATCAAGTCTACTCCTTTATCACTTGAGAATACAAAGCAGAACACAAGGCAAAATAATGCCTAGAAGTACCTGAGGTTTTTACAGGGGTATGCTTGATACCACTCAGCTGTTTATGGAGAATTGAGATTTTTTTTAAAATTTAAATATAAATAATTTCTTCCCTACATCAGAATTTCTGCAAGAGTTCACAGGAGGAAATCAGCTTCAGGAGACAGCCATTAAGCAATTAAGAAGTTCTTCCTAGGACTGAGGCGGGCCTAGAATGCGACCAACCACCATAATAAGTCAACTT
This sequence comes from Corapipo altera, assembly GCF_003945725.1. Classification (NCBI taxonomy): domain Eukaryota; kingdom Metazoa; phylum Chordata; class Aves; order Passeriformes; family Pipridae; genus Corapipo; species Corapipo altera. Next base: position 23,047,185 of record NW_020884874.1, read on the forward strand.
GGGAGATATTCTTGAAGGTGTAATTGCATGCATTTGTAGATCCATAGTTCCATAGGTGATCACCACAAAGATCACCATAGGTTTCATATTTTTTATTTTTTCTGCATTAATATTTTTCTTTGTTTGTTTGCTTTTTTCAGGAGAGGATCATAGATAATTGGAATAAAGAGGCAAAAGTGAGAAAAGGGAACAGTGGGTGAGTTTAGAGTTATCAATTCACTAAAACTGCTGATTTTCTTCAGTAGAAAGACTCTGCTGATAGAGTATTAATGCCAACTATATTATGAGAAAAATTATTTAAAATATATTTATTATAAAGCTGCTATTTAATAATCTATTACCTCCTTAACCTTCTGTTCCTTAGAATACACTTACTTGCTTCAGGCACAAGGGGTCTAGGACAACATAGAAGTTACCTTTCCTTTTGCATAGAACAGCCCTCACTTAAGCATGCTGTGTAGAAAAACAAAAAATTGTGTGCCTAGTTCTCTATCTTTGCAATCTCCAACAAGCTGCATGAACAGTTTTTTTAAAGGGAGAACATTAAGGATGAGTGAATTTCTCTTCAGAGATTTACAGATATCAGTATTTGCCTGTAAAGCTAATCAATAAACAGGAAAGTAGTAAAGAGCAAAGAGTATTAGCATTCGCATTTTGCTTTAAAATTATTTTGTAGTTTGTAAACCTATGTAAAGCAAATTGTAGTGGCAGTAAGACTTCCAAGAATTCAAAGGATTGTACTAATTTTATATTACTTCATTGTCAAAAGATCTCATTTTCCAAATATTTTGGAGCTAGACACAAACACTAGAATATCAGAAAATCTAATGCATCTAAATGCATCTAAACATTAATTTATCTTATTTTGAGCTTCCAAACATCCACTGTAATTCTATGTATATTATATATAAATATATATATACAGTAAAATATTTTGAACCATTTTCTCAATGGGGTTGGGGATACTTGGTTAGTCAAAGCTTGATTTAAGCCTCTATCTCAGATGGCATTTTATGAGCAAAAGGATTTGTCAAAATAATCTATCTAAGTTTGAAAACGGAGGCTTTTATATTCAGTAATCCTATACATAAAGTTTAGCAGTCATTCTGAACTGTAGATATGCAAAAATATAGACACTGATATCCTTTATTTGATGGTTGTAAGAAACTAAGACATCCATAAAATATCTTTGAATCATCTTTGAATAGGATGATGAATCCTATTTTTACTGTTTGGTTTTGAGATATTACTGTGACTGTAACCACAAAACTATATTATTTTTGGAACACTATTGAAAAAAAAAAGTCAGAAAACCAAAAATATTTCTTTTAATAACCCAAGTGCTTTATAATTTGGCACATAGAGGCTAAAATGGACATAAGTCTGTAATTATTTGGTCTGTACCTAATTAAGTTTCCTCTTGCTCATAATTAGTAATCTATTTTTTTGCAGCTCTCAGAACTTTCTATCCACTTGGATCCATACCATATGTAATTATTCTTGCTTTATACTCTCAGTTATGTATATTTATATATACATACTGTTTCAGTCACTCTTAAACTTCATGTGTATTGTTTTCCTTCTAATAGGTACAAAATAAGTCTGTTCTTTTGTGTTTGACCTTATGTGTATGATTATTTTCCCATTTTAAAGCTTAAAAAGCAATGTGAATACACTCTTTTTTTTGTGTAAACATATATTTATTTGTTGTTTGAGAAAAGCTTGTGTGTCCTGGGCGATATTATCTCTAGCAATAGCTACAGCAGTGTCAGTTTTGTAGGACAGACATGTGCTAGCTTGCCCCTTGTCTTAGTTCTGGTATCCCTTGGGCGTATTTTGGATCATATTGACATTTATTTCAGGTGCTCATTCTGATCATCTTTAACAGGGTCATATAGAAGTGAGTTATTCAGCTGTCTTGCTTCTGTTTCAATTGCGTTCTCTTGCAAATAAAGTTTTCTTTTGCTTGAATGCTTTGCCCTTTCTTTTTTAATGCTGTCATCTTTGCTCTCTGGTATTATACTGTATTTGTACACATTTCTGACAAAACTGAACTGTTTCTATTCTTCTGTATTTCTCCTTAATTATACTCTTGTACTAAACAACTTGGAAATGTACAAATAATGGATGGAAGCTAGCTACATAAGCCCCCTGTGCTGAAAGATATTGTACTGTAAGGGTCTTTATTGTTACATGGTATTTGGATTCTAACATTCAAAATAAATGTTAGACAGTAAAAGGATGCTATTTAACACAGTGAATAATTATGATTTCCATTTCTTTTTCTATGGACATTTGAGAACAGATAGTACTACTCATGCATTTGACTTTTTTTCTCTATTGCTCTCTGGAGCTTGTTCCATGAAAATAAATGGACTAGTGAGTCGAGTATAAAACCACATGATAATCTTCAAAGCTTGTTCAACAAACATGTAAGTGAAAATAAGACCATCCATTGCTTTTACTCAGCAAATACCAAGGCACTTTCCTTCAAAAGCTCTACTGTGTTCTAAAAATACAGTCGACCTTTGCAGTACTACTGCAAAATATTTTTGGTATATATTGTTCTTATTTGGAAAAATAGAATATTTTTTACAGAAATGACAATTATATTTGAAAGAAATTATTCTGACATCTCCCAGAATGCTTATATTTTTCCAAATAGAGTAGTGTATGATTTCTCTCATTCATTGTCCTAAAAGTTCTAAGCAATTCAAAAGAGGGTTCAAAACAAGGATGAAAGAAAAGAATTACTAGCTGAAAAATGAAGTTACGTAGATGACGTAAACACTATCTGTTGCATTTGGTGAAAAGCAGATATTCAATCGACATCTGGAATCCTAGCCAGAAGTGCAGTTTAAGTGCTCTGGATAAGTTTATTTTTGTCAAACTTTTTACGAGGTAGGAGCTATTTTGTCATCAAGCTAGACATGAACTCAAACTAACATTGCATGTATTGTAGCAATACTAGCTATTTCAGAATTAACAATTAAAAAAAATTTTAAAAAAAGTCTCTATCCTCCTGAAGATAATAATGATTTCAGATGTTGCCTACCAAAGAGCAACCTCCAAAAGAGCAGGTGAATACTTGCAGCAAATCTCTTTAGCTAAACAAATTTTTAGATTTTTTGTTTGTTTTCCTTATGTCATCTATAAACAGCATCCTTGATTTTCTGATGAATACATAAAATATATTCAGCCAGAATTTTTGAGAGCTGGTTACAGTTTCCCATGCCACAGCATTCTGTTTTATGTAACAGAAACTATGCAAAGGGTAAGATATTAAGATTTTAAATCATACCTTGGGTGAAGGGAACACAGGGATTTGACTACTAAATATCTTTATTGTTACTTTTCACTTGTTCTTTCTTTTCATCTTTTAACCTTAGATCTTATTAGATATAATTAGATATTTGAAAATAACAAAAACCTAACACCTTATCATATTCTGTTTATAGAAGGCTATATAGACCATTGTGACACCACATTATTTTATTACATCTTTCAAAGTGACTTTGAAAACCAAATTTGGTTATCTACTTCATTGACCATATGTATCAATATGCATAAACCCATGATTTTAAAAGTAATTTGTAAATAACAGTTCAGAAACATTTTTAGTTTTATTCTAAATAAGTAAGCAAAATTCACGACTAAAATTTCTTATAAATTAGGGCAAGAATTTAATTCAATATTGTTAAAAATGTAATCTAGTTCATATTAAGTACTGCATTTGAACTTCTCTGCTATTAACTTTAAATAAGAAAACAGAGTCCATTATAGCACTTTTCAAATAGAATAGAGGTTTGAATCTAGAATCCAAAATATGTATCTCATTACCCTATTATACACAAGCAGAAAGAACTGAAAAATGGCACATGAAAAAAAATTCTCCTTGTGTTTCTTCTGTGAAGATGTGCCTCCAGCCTTTCTTTGAAAACACCTGAATATTACCATTAATCTAATGAAACAGGTTAGTCTTTGAGATAGTCTTATAAGAGTCTCAAGAGAAGATGAAAAGTATTTTTGATATATGATGGTTTTCCTCTTGAAAATACCAATTCATTGATGTCATATCATCTTACTATCTGTGGGAAGTTGATTAAATTTTTTGAATTTTGTTTCACATCTCATGCTTCAGCATGGCTTTGTTTTGAAATGATTTTTTTTATTATTTGAATAATTATATTTTAAGGATACATATAAAATAAATAAACAGATAAATCACTTCTAAGATTAAACACAAATAAAATTTATCTTATCTAAATGCTCAAATAAAAAAGTTTTTCAATGCTAAGCAATATTTTTTCTAAAGTGAAAATATCTTTCTAAAATGAAAATATATTTGTAATGCAGTATTTTTCCTAAGTGAATATCTTTTGAAATGTTCATGTTTTGAAAATTTTAACTGCTTCTGACAAGAAATGACCTACACAGCTCTCTGTTTGTTCTTGAACATAGGCTTAAACTAGAAACTCCTTATAATAGGAAGAGTTAAAAGCCTTACCTTGGGCACTTAAAAGAAAATTGCTCGCCACTTTTTTTGCCTATTTGGCCACATTAATAATTGGTGTTATGTAAATACTAAAAAGACCAAATGGTTTTAAACTCATTTTGCATTGGCTCAGTGTATATTTCTTCTAATGAAAAAATACCAGTGTTTGCTGATTTTATGGTTATCTTGAAAATCTCCTTCATAATATTTTTCTTCATTTTCACACTTAATTTTCTTCAGCCTACTTGTAGTGTGATTTAGGACTGCAATATGTACAGTATATGCATTCCTCAACATACAAAGACCATCATATATATTGACAAAGATTTGTGAGTTTTAATTGTTTATCTAGTATACTAAGCAGATGCTCTTGACTGTAGAAAAAAGCACTACAGCGCTGAATTTTGAAGACACTGGAAAGGACAATTTTCAGAGTAAAAAAAAGTTTTTCAGATATACCCTTGCGCTTCACAATAACTCAACTTTTAAGGCATTTGCAGACTTGAAAGAGAATTGTCACCTCCTTCTTGGAGCAATGGAAGTCATCACCTGTGAATGAGTACATACTATGTATCCATACTTTTCTCCATTAGTTAGAGTATAAAATTTAGCTAGTTATTTTGAAATATATGAACATAAAGTCTCCCAGTAGCCAAACTCCATGAATTTGTCCAGTGCCCCATGGCCATGGGTATGCCTGAGCATGTTCTTTACTGAAATCTTGTACATGTCACTACCACACCAGAGAGGTTTGTAGATGAAATCACAGACCTGGATACTGAAGGAATGACAGGATTTGTGGCTACAACAGATAACCTGCTAGATTAAGCTCTGAAATCTGAGAGGCATATGCAGTTCATTATACATGGAACAGTTGAGAAATGATCACCACCAGTGAGAGCAAACAAAATAGTGCCTTGAAGCTATGTTGGAAAGATTGCAGTACTGTTAATAATTAATTCTCCCTGTTGTGTCTGGCATCCTGCCTATGATAGCAAAAAATCCAATAGGATATTGCTATATCCCCCAGCTTGTACAAATCCATCAGGGGTACACTATGGCTGATATGCTGTTGCCCAACAGTATAAAATTAAATCAAAAAGTGCTGTCAGAGACACGTTCCCTTGTCTCACAGAAAGCAATCGAATGTGGGAGATGGGTAAGTGTTGAAAACCCTAGACTAAAGCTTGAAAAATCTATCTATTGCAGCAAACCTGCTAGTGGTTGTTAAATCATTCCAGATAGAAACATAGCTATGCCTTGCCCTTGAACTTTCATCCTTTTCTGTTTTGGTTTTGTTTGTTTGTTTTTAATTTAAATCAAATTTAGCCCAAGCCCTTTTCAAATGGAGGGTCAGGCTACACGACAGTCCTGCTAAAACAATTTTATATCTAAAAGCAAAAAAATTTAATCTGTTTGCATAGCTTACATCCTTTGATCTATTTTTATAAAAGTTTATATATAGTGTCATTTCAATAGAAAGACTGCATAATGTACATTACATGGCCCCAGTCTCCTTGAAGTTAAGTTCTTCGTGATCTTGAATGTGTTTAGATCTAAAATGTGTATCTTAGATAAAAGCTGTTATCCAATTTTTTACGAGCACATTAGAGAAGAAATCACAGAAATAAGCAAAGACAGCAAAAAAATTTCATATAATAGTAGAACCACAGAAAGATTTGGGTCCAAAAGGACCTTTAAAGATCACCTATTCTGAACACCCGACCATGGGCAGGAACATCTTTTACTGGACCAGATTGCTCAAAGCCTCACCCAATCTAACCTTGAACACTTCCAGGAATGAGGCATCCAGAATTTCTCTGGGCAACTGCTTATCATAAAAAATGTCTTCCTTATGTCCAATCTAAATCTACCCTCTTTACATTTAAAACCATAGTCCCTTGTCCTGTCACTACAGGCCTTGGTAAAAAGTGTCTCTCCAGAAGACAGACTTCTTTAAATCCTAGATCCATAGAATATACATCAAAGATCCTGAAACAATTTTTCATTTAGCGTATACCTCTTTCAAGTTTATACCCTTTTCAAGTTTAGTTCAAATATTGAGTCTCCTAGAGCACTAATACTCCATGTCTTAGGCTCAGGTAGAGTAGGTGTTTTAAATTACTCTCTAAAATGTTGTCCCTGAACAGAATATTATCAGAAATTGCTTGTATCAGAAATATCACTTAGTCTCTGCGTGTGGATTAATTTCAAATTGATTATGATTCTCCTTCTTCTTATCCCTAATCCATCATAATTCAGATTAAGGAATTAGTTCAGGCATTTATTATTATCCAAAACAGAGATTATTAACTACTAGGTGCTGATCAATTTTCTATGCCTATGATCAATGGCCATTGATTTCTACTTTCTTCCTGGGAAACAAATTTCTGCTTTGCATTGCTTACACTTCATTGCTTTCACTAATTTCCTGAAAAGTTTCCAATCAATATTACTTAAATAGGTCAATATTGAAGCCTTATACTAATAGAAGAAAAACTATTAGTCAAAGCTTGAAAACAATTGCTATATAAAACATAACACAAGTAAGCAACACGTGACTCCATAAGATGTTTCTGCCTTATGAAATCTCTTTTATCATAGTAGTTCCAAATTAAAAAATTAAAAATAGTAAACCTGTACAGATCAACTTCAGGTTGGACATTTTTTTCATATTTCTAAATTTGAACAGAGACTTTGTGTATTTTGAGTCATAAAAATACCCTATTACCAGTTACTGTATGTTTGTTTTCACTTTAGTGCTTGGAAAACCCTCAAAAGTGTGTGCAGTACAAGACAGAGTTTAAAATAATTTAAGGAAGAAATACTGCATATTGTTTTGGCAGTCTTTGAGACTGACGGGTGCAATTGGTCCTATTCTAAATAGCACTCTTAAGACTACAAACATCTAATATATAAAAAGATAGATTTTTTCTGTAACTATTATAAAATTCACAGTTATTTAGAGTGCTTTTCTTACTGTTTATGGAGGAGATACTTGAAACAGACTTCATGATTATTTTCTGAACTCAAATTTTGTCTGCAGATACTTTTTCCTTGAAAAAAATTCCTCACTTGTCAGATTTAATCTCATCATTTTACTGTATTGCCTGGATTGAAATGTACATTGAACACTCAAAAGGTTGTCAGATACAGCACAGACAGTGAACGAAAATACTGTGCCTACCCAGTTAGGTGCAAGCTGATATTGCAACATGTTACGCTCTATTTGTCTTTAGTAGTCATTGTTAAATGAAGGAAATCAAGCCACTCAGCTGTGGTCTTCCTCTAAGATGAGTGAGCACAAGCACAGTGTATAAGCAGTGTATACCAGTTTCTGACCATGAGTACAGAAATCTGAACGCTTAACATGCATTTTTCATGTAGAAAGTGATACTGAAAGTTGAAGTTTTCCTTCAACTGCATTTAAAATTCAGAGTTCTTAGTATCACACAGTAGTGTTCAGAATCTTGCAGGCTTATCCCCTTATTATTAAGGTGAAAGTCCCAAATAATGACACTTGTTGGTACTAAAGAGAAAATCATTTGAATCCATATGGACCTTGAGCATGAGGTCATCAGAGTTTTTTTCTCTTGGAATTAAGTGATACATCCTTCTCTTTCTTGTGACAATGAACTCAAATCTCATCCGTTAATCCTGTGGCATTTCCAGAAGACTCGACAGATGACAGTGTTCAAAGTATCAGTGCTGCTTTATCTGTTTAATTGTTCATGTTTGGCATTCTGTTTAATAAGTACAGTATCATGTGTGTTCTCTAACTTTTAAAAGAATGAGTAAATTATTCAAAGTGGAGCACTTTGGCTTATAAAAATATTTAATGGTGGGACACCACTAACGCTTAGTGGTAGGACACCACCAATATTTTTAGGACAGAAATATTATTCAATTGTCTTTGAGGAATTTTCACTAGCTTTGATTTATCAAGCCTTTTAGTTGCTGCTAAATAAAATATTTCTATTTTGAAATAAGAGCATTCTTGGACTGATATATTTTAAAAACAATTGTAGGATGTCTGCAGTGACAGGCTTAGCTGACATTAGCTTTCATGTACGTATTCTCCAAATCTTCTTATTTTTTAAACACAACTTTCACTTCATTAATAACATCTCTTATTTGACTCTTCTTGAAAGTTTCTTCATAAAACATTTCCTTAGCTGTATTAAATGCATACACCCCTCTGAAACCCTGGCACCTACCTTATACTTAAAAAGAACATGACATTCTCATTTCCAAAGAAACTTTTTATCATTGTTGCTTGATAATCATTTTTTAAATGACAATATGTTAATAATGTAGGAAAATGCAATTATAAATTACTTGTTTCAGCCTTAGTGAAAACATGTTAGATTTTAAGACATAGCTATATGCAGTAATTTAAATTGGTCGCTATTTTGCAATATGTATGGTGTCATCACATATGCAAGGAACTACCCTGAAAAAATATTGCTAAATTATTCAATGCACTGGGTGGTTGTTGTTGATGGTGGTGGTAGTGGTGGTAGTTGGTTGTTGGGTTTTTTGGGGGGGAGGGGGGGATCGTTTACTTTTTCGGTTGTTGAGGGTTTTTTGTTGGTTGGTTGGTTGGTTGGTTTTTTGGGGTTTTTTTGACTAGTATCTTGCTTTGGGAAGTTTTTCCTTCTGAAACAATTTTGTGGGCAGTACAAAATTAGGAAATTAAGTACTTTCTGTCAGAGATCTTTACTAAGCAGAGTTTTTCTGGGTTTTGGTCTTTTTTTATTTTTTCTATATTCTCTTTTCATTACTATGTATGTTATCTTTCTGTTTCTTTGATTAATTTTACTGCTGTGTTTTCTTGTCATCCTACATCTGATTCACATGCATTTTGGGAAGAACAACACTGCCCATTTACCACTACCAGTGCAAGAGAAATCTTACTCTTACAGGAGTGTTAAATTCTTTGTCTATGTCTCTAATTCTTTTCCTTCTTTAGAAAGAAAAATGGTGAACTAGGGTAATCATCACACTGAAAATTACCTCTGATATCTAGCTCTGCAGCAGAAAGTTACAGAGTTTTAAGATTCCCACTCCATAGGTTTTTGTATGCTTATTTTATGTTGAGTTGTCAGTTGTATCAGAATTTATCAAAAAGGGCCCAATGGTTTATCAGAGTAGGAAGCTCTCTGTCCATCCACTCATTTTTCCATAGAACCCACTACCCGGACATGCCAACCTGAAAACTGGTCTTTGACAGGCCAAGGATCTAGAACACTTGACACAGTAATTCAGCTTGGGAAGTTATCCATGACCACTGCTGCTGTGAAATGCATCACTTACTTTTTCCAGACACTACGGTGGGATTGCGGTGGTCTGGTATGTGAAATTCTTGAGGAGATGGAACACATTTGACAACGTTGTCGTTCTTGGTTTGCACAGACTCTGATATTGATGTTATGATGAGATAAGAACCAAATATATTGGTTCTTCTCAATTTCTTCTCAAATTCACTTTCTTTAGGTTTCTTCTGAGGATCTCCAATGTGATATATTAATTCAAAAAGTGACAGGAATCAAGGGCTTGAGCTAAACTAGAACTTGCAGTTAGATTTAGGGATTCAGGTAGTCAAAGTATCACAGAGAATTGTAATACTCTAGAATTCCTCAGATATCTTTAGGTTATCCTTGTGTGCAATACCAAGAGAATGGTAAGCATAAATTATCTTTGTTATCAGTGCACAGTAAGATAGTGGTTAGCTTCCTTCAGGCCTTTTCCCACATCCCAGTGTCGGCACCCTTGAAAGAAATGCAACCTTTCCCTCTTAAAAAATTGTAAAGTTAAAGGCTACATGGCTATCCAGTTTCTGAGCTAAGGTCGTTTGTGTCCAGACAAAATGTAAGTTGGGAAACCTCAAAAGAGTCGGTACCTATCTGAGGAAACACACCAATCAGCATAGACACCCCAGTTCAGGTACAGGCAGTGAAGTTCAGTTTCCCTTTGGGTGTACAGGTGATCAGACATCTAGGAAGATGCTGACAGAAAGAAGATGGACAAATTTCAGAATTGTATCCTTAAGTCCCAGAATTAATCCAGTTCCTAAGAAACTTGTCTCTGCTTTCCTCAATAATTTCATTTAGAATTCATGTCCCTGATGTCCAAAACTTCGTTGGCATAGCCAGTGTATAAATACTGAAGTTTCTTTGTCTTTTGTAGATTTAATTTGCAGGCACAAGTTCAAGTCTCTAACTGCTGGCATCCTTAGGAAACCTTCTGTTGTGCACAAGGGTTTTTTATGTATAATGCAATACAGGCAGATAATAGTTACGACCACTATACTTTTTGTCTGACAGTGAACTATTTCTCTCCCACATGTTGTTGCTGTTGTTGTTAAGTAACAATCTCATTATTGACAGCTGAGTGAGTTTGACAGTCTCTTCTAAAAAATTGTGAGGGAATTGACAGGGTGGTCAGGAAAAAGTTAAAAATTATTTAAGCAAACTAAAAATAATATAGGGAACAGGTTAGAAGAATATTTTGAAGAGACCCTTGAACTGAATTCACAGACCTAACACCTTACCCAAGTGGTGATACCTAAAATGTATCTAACATTTTGACCACGTATGGAGCAACCTTCCAAAAGGCTCTCTCTAACTGAAGAAGTAACTTGAAGAGCAGGTGTTCTTCAGAACTGCAGGTAGTGCTATCACCAGAAGTTTTGACGTCAAAGTTATCTCTCTGTGTACCCATCAGACATGCAGAATTATTTAAAAAGTGGGTTAGAACCTTTCCTGTCTTTACAATGCCTAAGGGATTTGCATATGTTCAGACTTCTATAAAAATATGAGACAAAGTATTTGCTTCTCATTAACTGGGTAGAATTTGGACAGCCTTAGGGCTAAATGCCAGTGCACTTATTTACTTTCAGAAGAAAAAGAAAAAAATAATAGAAAAAAATAAAACAGCAGCAAAAAGAACAGTGTAGTAAAGGTTATGCAAAACCTGAAATAAGAAAGATCTTGTGCCTTACATGTTTAGGTAAGGACCATTTTTACTCCTATTGAATCACTGTGTTGTCTAACTCACAGCACTATGTTTTATTTGCACTTTCTTTCTTCCTCACATATATTTTTTTTATTACGGTACCTCCTGTGCTGATTCTAAGCCACAATAATAGACTTTTTGCTCTGGTCTGACATGAAAATCAGGAGTTGTCAGAAGACTGTAAAGTACGTGGCCAAGAAAATTATCAGATGCTCAGTGTACAGAGTATTCCAAGAACAACACTAGCAAAGGTTGCCTTCTGTCTCCTGGTAGAATGTACTTTTGTCACTTTCTTGCATGGAGCCACTTTGTTACAGTTATTAAGAAATATTGCATGAGATCCTGAAGTTTCAAAGATGAAATGAAATGATGCTGCACAAGCCAGATGTACTTGTAGAGACAATCCCAGTCCTAAATATAAATCTTACGAATGGCAAAGGCCATTTATATGTGCACATGGCTCAAAGAAACAATACTGGCATAACAAAAATACTACTAATTCAGTACTATGTACTCAGTTCATGTGAAGCAATGAAATAATGTTATGCTCTCACTTAGCATCTCAAGAAATGAGATACTAAAATTCTCATTGGGATATAGACAAACGTTGTTTGGCCACCTGCTTCTGATTCAGGGACAATGTTAAATAGCATGTGCTCTGACAATGCAGTTCCAAAGACTGGGAAGAACATTTGATGTTCAGATCAACACATATCAGTCTAAATACATCATCATCATTTGGCTTCTGTTTCCACTGAACTAGGAAGCTTTACAGTGCTTAGATTGGAAATAATTTCAGAGTTTTTATGGGATTTATTCCAGATAATAATAATAAATGCTTTTTATCTAAAGGTCTGTCGTTATTTAACCCTGGCTGCAACTTAGCCTCACACAACCACTCACTTGCTCTCCCCTGGTGAGATGGGGAAGAAAATCAGAAGAATAAAACTGAGAAAACTTATAAGTTGAGATAAAGACAACTCAATAGTGAAAGCAAAAGCCATGCATGCAAGTAAAAGCAAAATGAAGCAGGCCTCCATCACACGCAATAGTCACTTAAGGAGACAAAACATCATCACCCCTCCCTTCTTCTTCCTCCAGCTTTATATGTTGAGCATGACACCATATGATATGGGATATCTCTTTGATCATTTGGGATCAGCTGTGTTCCCTCCCAGCTTCTTGTGGTCTCCCAGCCTCCTTGCTGGTGAGGTGGTTTAAGAAGCAGAAAAGGCCTGGACATTGTGCAAGTGCTGCTTAGCAGTAACAAAAACATTCCTGAAATATCAACACAGTTTTCAGCACAGTTCCAAAACTTAGCCTCATACTAATTACTCCAAAGAAAATTAACTCTATCCCAGCCAAAACCAGCACAAGGGTTTCCTTAGTTCTCTTCAATATCTGGGGCAGAAAAAGAGAATAGCTTTCTTATATGTTTACTCCTGCAAAAGCAGTAAGTGTCTTGAATACAGTATTGCATTTCTTTTAAGATTATAAGTATTCAAAAAAAAAAAAAAGGTGCTGTCCTTCTGATACCTGATTTGTGTGTTGTTCATGTGCAGTTCACTTTCACAACAGTTAATACTTGGATATTTGGTCTTTATAAGCAATTGTTTATCACTGTTCTGTGAGAGAGGGACAGGCACTGTATGGTGTGAAATTCTGCTTCCACTGACTTAGCAGAAACTTTTATCACTTCTTGATCCTAACTTCACCTATATGTCTTGCGCCTTGGATAAATTTTGCATTTTCATTGAAGAAACATCTAGATGTTTCCTTCAGCCCTGGATCTCCTTTCCAGATTAAAACACAAATTCTCTTTGCTTTTGCATGACACAGTTTAAATGAGAAGGCACTCAAGGAAGGGACCACCTATATGTCATGTTGAGAAGATCTGTGTTAAGCTGTTTCACTTCCAAAATTTCTTGATTTTCTAGGACATTGTCGAACTAAATATAAACTGCCCCAGAATAGCTGTGTGAGGACAAGAATAATACATTGCATATGACAGTAATCTTGCTCTGATGAATTTTGAAAAGCAGCACAGGGTAGAAGTCTTGTCCAGCACAGACTCAAGACCTACATTCTGATGTTTCTGTGTATGTTCATTTTCCAGAAATCTTTTTCTGTGATCAAACACATGGAAGTCACCTTAATCTATACAGTCCTTTAAGTCGTCTGGGTCTTATTTTTCTTGTGTATTTTCCATCATCAGAATCAATGCCTTCCTTTTGGTATTTCTGATTTCATGAATGAGTAGAAAATTATTCCTTCTTCGACATGTTCAAGTTATTGCATTATTTATGTAAATTTTTCCCTCCCATCACTTTTCTTAAGTCTTAGTTCAATTCAGAGCCTGTTTCATATCTCTTTCTGCAATGTACCTGAGAGGCTTTCTGTATACTATAATTTTAATTTTATTTCAAATAAAATTTTTTTTAAGTAATTTTAACCCTAGAATATTAAGGAAAACAAACAAAAAAGAACTTGGATAACTGGGAATCCACAAGTGCAATTAGAACTAAGCAAATAATTTCAGGTTTGCAGCAAATTCTTTGATACATTGTGTCGTACTTTGAACCCTTTAGTCATCCATATGCCCACACTGATATTTAATTTTATTCAGCTAAATTTTTGGTGTGCAGTGTCAGACTATACAAATGTCTTCAAACACATTTCTGCTATCTGACTGACTGAATGTCTCTTATATTTTAAGACCAGAGTTTAACACCTGCTAAATTTTAAATTTTCTGTTCTTATTCTGTAGTGCATATTTAGAGGTCCAATAATTTTTATGATTCCTGTCTCTTTCAAATTTAAGTGAGGAATTTATTTTGCTGTTTCATAACCCCTTTTGCATATTATGTTCCATCAAAATTTCCATACCCTCCTCAGTGTAAATATAACCTTAATTCTAGTGCTGCTTGAAAACAAGTCAAGTGGGATTTTTTTTTTGATATCTTACTCACATATGATAAATTCCTCTGCATCTTCTGTGAGAATATAGCTTCCATTGTACAACTGTATGTATGTGCCACTACAAAGATGATACAAATGTGTTGGACATCTGTTTCGTGAACAATATCTTGTGCTTGTCAGAATGCAATATTATGGACATACATAATATGTCCATAGTAGCTTCAAAGTAAAAATAAAATTCAGCAAGGAATGAAGACTGTCTTTAGTTTGTTAATCTTCTCTCTCTATGCCCTTGTGGATTAATCTTGAGCTGTGAGCTTGGATAAATATGCCTGGCAAGAAAATACTCTCACTCACTCTTGGGTTTTTTTCTCCTTTTATTTATTTAATTTTTTAAAAAGTTTTAAGCTCTCCACACTTTGCAGCCTAGAGTGCACAGCCTAAAGTTCAGTGAAGAATTCTCCAGTGAGATCTTCAAGTTCCATATGCAATTAGATTTACTGGTAGTTCTGTCAGTCTTCCATTGTTACTATCTACCTACTTTTAATTTACTCACAGTATGGAAGTCTGATTTGCAAAGTTAACTCAAAGGCAAGTTTTATTTAGCAAATTTGCAGGTAAATGGGGAGATATTTTGCTCATTTTAGGGATCAGGGCTCAGTCGACAAATGACAAATTACATTTGCTCTTCATTCACTTTGCTTTTATCTAATCATTGATGGTAATGAGTTCTCTAAATTCTTAAGTGAATACTGTATGGTACATATCACATCATTACTATTTTCAAACATAATTTTCCACACATGCATGGTCACTTACAAGGAATTGATACAAACAGAATCACATTCTGTTGATAGAATCCCATAAACCTACCAAAGTCAGCATAAACACTTCTGTTGTTTACCCTACTGTCCCTGAGAGAAACCTCCCTCATCCTAATATCCACCAGCTAAACATAGAGTACTTAGATGTATTTGGAAATGATGCCTCCAGCTGGACAGAAAATTGAAGGGTAGTTAAAATTGATTAATCATTAAATTTGCTTTCACTGAGTGTGTGACAGGCATCTTCATTCATCTTCAAGGAATGCAGTACTTAACATATGGATCATAAAGAATACATTTAAACACATACATTTTCAGACCTTCTATGGAAATTTCCTAGGAAATGAGATATTGTTCCATTTAGATTAATATATCATGTTCAAAAGTGAAAGCAAAACTGATCATTCTTTGGACAACAAAGACAGTATTTGGTGCAGCTTAAAAAAGGAAATAAACAGGAAAAAAATTTGAAAATCATGTTTCTCCTCCTAGCTTTTCTGAATAAATTAGAGCTCTTTGGCTTTGTCAAGAACCAAAGATTACTGAAACTCTTATTCCATTAAGAAGGAAAGCATGACCATCCTTAAGATGGAGGATATATCCAAACATTTTCTTGAAGAGAAATATGGTAGGTTTTTTGGACCCAGAGGGCTTTATTTCTCTTATAATTTTCTGTTTTGTCCAGAATGTCTCTACACATGATATGTTACTTAAGTTTTTTCTCTTCACCTCACAAAGCATCTCTTATATGCAACAAATTTATAGCAGTTTTGTATCAGATGAATCTCTCATCCTAAAATGTAACACTTTTTTAATTAAATGATAAAAATTTATGTCAAGCAGGTGAAAAAATCATGTTATCAAACAACAGTTTAATATCCAAATTCAATTATTGAATAATTGCAGAGTAATACAAAGCTGTAGAGTTTTAAACAGAAAGATTCTCTTCATTTTACAGTGAAATGGAATAAGCGATATGTTTTTATCTATTCGTGGAAATTTCACAAAGAGGAAAATGAGGTTGAATTCATGGAATAAGTTATTCACTGCTAATTATACACTGCTCTAGCATCAATGGAAAAATCAACCACAAATGTACCGCAATAACTTAGCAACGTGAATGGGAAGTGTATCTGTTCACTGATGCACATGAATACAAGATGCTAAATTGTATGAAAATGGCCTCAGGATATTGTTTCAGATTCTGTATTGGTTTCTGTATGAATAACACTGCAGCAGTGGAAAACAAAAGAAAACAAACAATTCAGAATTTTTCTACGGGTAAAAGATCTATCAGATGAAATCCAATATTCTTATGGATCGGGAGTTCAGGTTAAATTATAAAAATTCACTTGGGCAGTTGTTTTCTTTTTTTACTCTATTATCCTGGATATTTGTTTGCTTGGCAAAAAAAAAAATATTCTTCAAATCTCACTTCTCTTTTTGCTTTGATCCTTTGAGTGGGCCTAATCCTATGTTTGTAAATAGCCTAATCCTCTGCTATGGAAATTAATTTGGTGTCACACATATTCAGTATTATGTAGTTCCAGTACCAGAAGAGACAGTGAGACTTTAAAAGAGCAAGATATTTTAAAAATAAAATTAATAATAATAAAAAATACCTAGGCAGACAAATAAACAGTCTTTTCAATAAATATGTAACATATGGACAAAATTGCATAATGTTGCTAAAAGCATAAACTGCTCCTCTAGGTTTGAAAGATCTCACTTCTTTTTCCTTTCTTGGGCTAATCACAAAAGCATAGATTTTGATTTCAGAGCACTGAAAAGGCATAACCTTCACAGTGAAAAACTCTCAAGGGGTAGATTTTTTTTTCTAAAATAGTCACATGAATCTTTGGAAGGATTTTGGAAACAAATCCTTCTAACATTTCTCACTGCTTCTTCCACTGGTAAAACACATAAGAGAAGGAGAGAGCAAAGGAAATGCCTCTTATCTTTTGGATGAGGTGAAGTTCTCAGGCAACCCACTTAGTAGATCCAACATTTCTGCAACTTGTGCAAATGTGAAGGGGTTACCATTTTGTCAAAGGTCTCTTGGACACTTCACATGCTCATGGGCTCCAGGTCACAGATATATTTCTGGAGACCTTCTGACAGGATTGCTGTTAGGTTAGTAGTCCAAGTATCCCTCTTGAAAAGGACTTTCTACTGTGCATGTTTGCATCTAGATGCTCAATACCTTCACATGAAGCCCTCTTATTTTCCTCTACGCTTTTCTTTGTGAATAAAATATTCTGTTTTGCCCCTTACCCCTATTTTAAATGCTGCCACTCAGGGAATAAAAAAAGAAAAACCAAAACACTCCAAAACTCCAAATCTTTTAATGTGCATTTCATTTGAGAAAAGTGTCCATAATTGTTTTGCTGATACTGTAAATCTGCAAAGAGAATGAAAGTAACTCTAAGATTCATTTAAATGGGAATGCTCAGGGGAACTGAACTGTAAAATCATTGTCTGTAAGCCCATTTAAGAACTTGTCCCTTCATTCCATGTCTATCTTTCCCAACAGCACTTAGAAATGTGTTTTTAATTATCTTGAACATCTGATTAATTTCTACATTGCAAACTGCAGTCCTGATGGGAAGATTCTTGTCAAGGCATAGCTAGAATAAAATACATCTTGTCTGAGAAGCATGGAATATGGTTAGTCCAGTATTCAAGTCTTTTATTACTGTTCTTAAGCTTAATTTTTTGAAGCATTAATCTCAAAATATTGCTGGCAGACAGTTTGTTTGGTAGTTCATTATACTGCCCAGCAGGCACTGAAATCAGCAAGGGGATGGGCTTGTTGGGTTGCTCCATATGTTTACTTGCTAGCATGTACAGAAAACAGACTCACAAAAAGATTCTGAAAACGCTGAATCGAGCAAATATACAAAGAGAAGCTGGAAAAGAGGGAGTAGAGGATAGGGACTGAAATGTGGATGAGAAATTTCTCACCTGACAGAGGAAAAAGGCATCAGGGTCCTGAGTCTACTCACAAGTGTCACTGGACCAGCCCTACTTGAGTCCTCTTCAGGTACTCTCCTTGTGGCATGGAGATGCCATTCAAGCCTTGGCTGGGGTTTGGTCCCCAGTCTGTCCCAGAACTCTAGGTTGACTTCCAAATCCCGCAGATACCTGAGGTGACAATGTTCAAAGGCAGGTGTATCAGGGGTTAATTGCGCTGATATTTTTGGTCTGTATTCAGCCCCGCCACCTGTAAAAGTTTTGTTCTTTCCCTGACAAATTATAAGAAAACAAGCACTGATAAAAAGAGAACTTTGTCCTTGAGGGGAGTTCTTGTATAAACCATATTTAATTGGTGTTCTCTCATTGGCTAATCATTCTCCAAGGTCGTTTGAAGGAGAAATTGAAGACTATGATGATGAAGGAAACCCCTAGACTCATTTCAAAAAGACCCCCCTGAGTGCAGTACGCAGGCGCGGGGAAAGCCACGCGTGCGCAGAAGAGATGCACTTACATAACCAAGGGGGTAGGACTGAGGGCCTCTGGCTGGGCAGTGCTGACCACACCGGCCTAGGCTGAGGTCACTCAGTTAATTGTATAAAAAGTAGATAGCTCTTTCTTGGAGGAAAACTAGCTTCACATCAAGGACAATGTTGCCTTTTGGCAGGGACGCCTGCCATTTTGTGAGCTTACTGACATTCCAAGGATGCAGCTTCTGCTATTGGTAATTATAGGCATTTCTGGGTCAGTAAGATAACTTAATGGGCAGCAGCTGCGTAACTGGGGAGGTCGTGCTGGGGGCTTATTACTCTCCTCCTTCCTCTCTTTTGGGTTTCTTTGTTTTGTTGGCCACCTCTTGGTAATAAATATCAGTTTTGTTGAGCTTCCAATGGTGTCATGGTTTCAAGATTTCAGTATGTTCGAATCCTCCCTAATACAGCAGGTCAGCCCTGCAGTCTTCTCTAACACTCTGGTGCCCAGAGCAGCCCCTTTCCCCTTACTTCCCACTCTGCTCTGTGGGATCAGGTGAAGGTACGGATTTTTTTGGATGACAAGATAACTAGTGTGCTTCCTAAGACTCCTCATTAGCATTCTGTTCCACCTGAGTGATCAGTTTAACAAGAGAGACAAAAGGATGGTTGACGACATCACTGCCAAAGTGGAAGAGCCATATAGGAAGATCTGTAATAGCACATATACTGTGACTATTTTGGTTTTATTCATTTTCAGAGCTCAGCTTCAGGGGGTTCCTGTTAAATCAAAGAAATAATCCTCCATCTTATACAAACACAGAAGAGAATAGCTAGGCTAAAGTTTGTAATCTCAGAATCCACGTGAAAAGCCTCCAGGCAGCTCTTCTGCCAGACAAGATGATCAATTAGAGTACATTTCAGCCCCAACAGGTAGCCCTGGATTTCACTGCCTTACTGAATATCACAGACCATTGCAGAAGTATATTGAGCAATGTGATGGACTTCTGTAGCTTTAGTTGTTCTCCCAAGATCCTTCAAATAAAGAAAACCTTGTTCAATGAAGTATGTTGTTGTGGTAGGATTTTTTAGTATGTTTGTTAGAGAAGAAGCCAGGTATACCTTGTGCTTAGAAAGGATTGATAGAGACTACAGTAAATCCATGATGACCATAAATTCCCATGAGGTTTCATTACTAATCTTGGACTGACCCCAGAAAATTTTTGACTCCTAAGTACATAGGCTTTCTATGCAAGTGGCAAGTAAGGAAAAAGGAAGAAAGCAGGTTTTTAGAGACATATAAAAAGCTATGGAAAATTATGTCTAGAGTAGCAATCCCCAGAAAAACACAACATTAGCAAAAAGTGGAAAATAATTTTAAAAAGCTTTAGCTAATTGTAGAAACCCTGAGATTATTTCTCCCCTGGATTTATTCCTCAAAGTCCTCCAATGAAAAGGACATATTTGTGAGAAAATGTCAGTTGAAAACTTTCCTTTACTAAAGAAAAGTTTAGACACCTACTCCTTCATACTTAGAAATTTCTAGTGCTTTGGTATGCTAGTGGTGCAGTGCTAAAATGTTTTCCTAACTGATAATCATCCTATAAAATGGTGTTCATTACCTCTGATATCCTACCTTAATGGTTCTGATTGTTAGAGTAAAATATATCTATGCATACAGAAAATCGGGAATCTCAAAAAAATGTTGGACATTAGCAAATAGTAAAAGGCAACTTGTAACAGCTTGATATTATAAAGCCTTTAAACTGACATATTTCTTGGCATAACTCAAGGAATGCTTTGGTATAATAGATGTGTGAAGATATAGATTGACATGTGTGGTAAGTTTTATTCCCTACAAAATATTTAAAGAAAATATTTAATAATTTCCATGACACTTTCTCAGTACCAGATATGGCTTTGAAAAGCTTTCTTAATCTGTAAGAGATTAAAATATTATAGCCAATCAAGAGATATTATGGTCAATTGTACTGTTTTATTCCTTAGGTTCCATTGACTTCAGACCATTTTATAAAGTAGAGCAATACTAGAGTTAAAAATGAGAAGTCTCTTTTTTACTCCCCCATCTGGTAGATGTCAGTCCAACCTTTGGATATGCCACAAATTAAGTCCCATTACTTAAATTGCCCAATCAAACTTTTTAGTGTGGCTTCCTTTCTGAATTGGCTGATACCAATAAAATCCAAATGACAGAACACTGAAACTGCAGAGGAGGACAGGCTACTTTCCATACAGGGCAGGACAAATGAAATCAAATACATTATTTCACAAAATAATTTGAGAAAAACAAATAGTTCAATGTTACTAGACTATTGCAGAATAGATCCTATGAAATTATTGTCAAGAACAGACTTCCATGAAAGTCAGTTCTGGCACTTAGTTTAATTCATGGAGGTCAGGAAGACAAGTCTATCTACTTGGATAGTACATCGTTCCTGCACAATATAGAAGAGCTTTTGGTGCTGAGCAAAAAATAGAAATGGGTGCTGAGCAAAAAGGTTTAATACTCCTATGTTCTTTCAAATACAGCCTAGTGTCATTTTGACTATTTGAATATGCCTCTGTGTGTGTGATATTGTTTTGTCTAAGAATGTATGAAAGTATGTAAGACTAAATTAGATTAGAAGAAACAGTCTAACTTTCATGCTACCCTATACCCTAGGCAACCTGATCCAATTGTGTGGCATCCCTGCCCATGACAGGAGGGTTGGAACTAGATGATCTTTAAGTTCCCCTCTAACCCAAACCATTCTATGGTAGTGTACATTTGCCCATCCAAGCAAGATACCAGTAAAGGTTTCTACCAAATTTCCTGTAAACTGAAAAGTGTAAGGTTTATACCCACAATTTACTTTACATCCAGGTTGCAAAAGAAGCTAATTCCTTGAGAAGAAATTTCGTGTCAGCTCTGTCCTGCCTCAGTGTGAGATATCTTCTAGAAATTGTACGGCACACAACAGCATAACACCAAAATTACGCATTCTAGTACCTAATTTCTCTCTTCCAATATAAGCAAAAGCAAGACTGATAGAAGATACTGCTTCAGCAATGCACCTGCTTCAGCAGGAAAGATCCTCAGAGAAGAGAATAGTTTTCAACTTCATAAGCAGCATTATGAAATTAGGTTTAATTCTTCAAAGATATTGTAGTAAAGAGATGAAGTTGCTTCAGTCAGTCAGAATAACCTAAAGAGTTGTTATTTAGGTTCATACCTAGTTTTATTAGATAGACAATTCTTTATTCTCTTTTACCATATAGTTCTTTGTTTCAATTGTGCAATTGGTGATTATTAGTCAATCAGAATGCAAGTACATCCAAGATACAATGACAGAGATGTCAAAATGACATAGACCTCTGAGCCTTTTCTGAATATTTGACTCTGTTTACCTCTCATTACAAAAAAAAAAAAAATTAAAAAATGTAAAATACAACTATGCCATGGGTTAGAATAATTTTTCTTTTGTAATATTTAAAGTTAACAATGCATAAAAATCTCACTAATACTGCAGTGTTTTATTCACGCTCAGTATTCTTAGCCTAATAAAAGATACTGTCCCACATTTTTAAAGAAAGTTTGCCTGCTTTAAGATGTACATTGAATTTAAGAGCCTTAAAAGGAGGCTGTTTCAAAGGGCAGACAATTACTCTTTCTGAGAATTGGTCCTCTTTTGCATGCTCCAGATTTACTAGTCATATTAAGAAAAACTTGACCCTGGGTCTCTAAATGTTTTCAGAATGAGTGTTGCTGATTCCATTGTCTATGTTTTTTTATATTTATCCTAGCTGTGATTATTGGCCCCATATAAGGTAAGCATTTTCAGATGATGATTTTAATAATAGTAATTCTGGGTGAGGCTTTAGCTAAATTGTTTAACTGAAATCAAGGTTATGATCCTTTCATAGCTGAGGTTAATACAGTAAATACCAGTTATGACCCTTGCTGAAGGACTGCTTCAGGAATTCACTGGAGCAAAATGACCTCAGCCTCTGGAAATGAAGATCCTCTAAAGGTTCTGGCAAGAAACCAAATAAAGCAATAATCAGAAGTCAGTGCCACAGAATGGGATAACATTATCTTCGGTCTTGTTTAATTTTGGGAATATAAAGATTCTTTCCTTTTTAAAAATTCCCACTAAAGGGAGAAATAAATTTTGTAATTTACACCTCTGTCATTAAACTGAAAAGCAGCACTGCAGACACCTGCTTCAGAATTGTCATTGTTTCCATGGTGCTACTTTCCATCACCTATTTTTAATAGTTTACACAACAAGATCAAGGGTGTCCCAGCTGTTACTGCCACTGTTGCTAAGCAACCTTTAAATCAGAGTTCAAGAAGACAAAGAATCATGCTTGAAAAATTTCTCAAGTGTCTGCTTTCCCCCTTCTTCTGTCTACACTATTTTTCAGATGCCATGTTTTCTGTTCTTTTTTTTCCCCTTTCAAATTCTATGTGAATCAATTGTAGTCTCCGAAAAGAATAAGCCACTTTCTAGCTAAAACAGCCTCTGCTTTATGCCAGAGAAGAAGCTGAGGTATTAAATAAGGGCTTAACACATTTACCTTTTCTTTTTCAATTAAATCCAAATATTTTTAGAGCTCTGCAACCTGCTGCTTGTTGTGTAACGTCTGTGCATGACTGCATCGTGGACCGACACACAGATCAATGGAGAGAGATTCAAAGCTTGCAGGGAATTTCAATGCCCCCCCTGTGCCTTCTGGAATCTTAATGCTGTCACCTGCAAAAGGCTCAGAGGTTGAAAACACACAGCTAGAAGGAAGAGTTAGCATGGGTGAATATGAAGAATTCTGGGGCTGGATCTCTGTCCTGGAATGTCATTATTTTTCAAGTTTTTTTGCTCAACCATTAGCATCCCTGCCCCTGCGCTACTAATTGTATGACAAAGAACAGCACATCTTTTTAGTTAGATGCATTATCTGTACTAATGTTGGAACTAAAGCAGTACTATGGAATGTAAGGACGAAGGAAGATGTTAACGTTGAGATCCTGCATTTCATTTAAAATCTTTGTTTGGTTCAATAACCTTCCTTTAATTTAACCCATCCAAACTTTCATGTATACAGGTGATTTTTTTTCTGTTGTTTCCTAGATCTTCCCTTTTCTGCTTTTGTAATTCTAAATGCTTCATCCTGTATCATACTTGCTTGAGCCCTTTCCCTTCTTTGCACCTCTCATTGCAAGCCACCAGGATAGTGTTTCTTCTTTCTTACCTTCTGTTGCAAATTTATTCTATAGGATTTTTTTCTTAATTTGCAAAACACTGTATTAATAAATTCTCTTTCAAATTCAGCAGATGAGAGACACTTTCTGCCACTGCTCATCAACTGTTCATACTTCCAAAGCCACCATTCTCACAAATTATGCTGTCTCTGGGGTTTTAATCTTCACACTAGTTCACAGTTTTCCAATCAGGTAAACAATTCACTAATCTCATACTAAACATTTCAGATAGTTCTTTTCAATCATTTATAGAAATTCTTTCTGCTCAGTTTTCAGTCACAAAAAATTTGATATGTAAATTCAATGTTCCTAAAAGCTCGTTGATCATAGAGGCAGAATTGTGGCTAGCTCCACCACCTTCCCTGCCATACTGCTGCCTCAAAAACCACACTCATCTTCAGAAACTGCTTAAAAGGCAAAATAGCTTGTTCTCTGTGTCTCTTCAGCCCTCAGCCTTACTATTTGACCCCTTTATAGAGACTTCTAAGCAAGACTGGCAGTTGTGATGGCACTTCTTTATTTATCTGCTTGTTTATTTGCTTGCTTATTGTCAGGAAACAGGAATAAGACTTATTATCAGTCCTCGGAACAGGATTGAAATCATCAGATGCATTTAAGATAGGTAGCTGATGTGCTGGATGATGCAACCTTTGGTCTCTGTCTTCCTGATCTGAGCTGAAGCTGCCACTAGGAAATAAATTACTCAATCTGTGAAGCCATTTGACCTTTATTTTAATTTCATCTATATTGGTGTAACCTAGGAATTTCATCACAATTACAGAATGACCAGCAATGTAAAATTGCTGTAAGTAGACATATAGAGCTTTTATCCAAAAAGCTACCAGTTTTAATGCTGTCTCTCAAGTCAGTGCCACTACTGCAAGTAAATTAATAGATCATGCTTCAGACATATTGCATTGATTTCTATGCATCCTACCAAGGAAAGACAGTCTCTTAAAACTCCTAGGTAGAAACTTATGGATGACAGTATATCTGCCCTCACTAATGGTTTTTACGGTTTTGTCTGGATCCTAAACTCTAGATTTTGCTACCCCACAATTCTGAAGGAATATACTCCATTTAAATGAATACTGTTACAATATTTCCTATATGAAGCCCAAAGCTGTGACTAGGAAATTTTCTGTCAGATACATTTGGAAGTTGTGAAGTCTGCTTTTCGAAAAAGAACTACGGGAGCTACAGCTCCTTATTATTATTTTGCAAGATGTTTTTAGCACCTTTGCAGTTGAAGATCTCTTTCTAAGTATCTGTATTTAGCAGAATCTTGTCTACAACCATTAAATGAACCAACTTATTTAAGAACAGTGACAAAATACAGGTCCAGGTCTGTGGCCTTAGCACCTAACTTATGGGCTGAAGGAAGAAGTCCAGCCCTCAGGTTGTACACCAGACCTGATGACTGAGGAGGAAAGGTTAAAAATGTAGCTAAGATACACTTGCTGCAAGAGTCTGTGCCTCAGCTTACCCTCCAGAGGTGAGCACAGTTTTACAGCTTGCAACTGGATGTTAACATCAAAAGCCAGTGCTCAGGTGACAGCAGCTACCACACCTGCCAGAGCAGAAGCCTCTTCAACAGCAGCACAGTACAGCAGGCACAGAATTGCTCCAGAATGGCTGCCAAGGACCTGTTAAAATGGTTGTCTCAATAGTCAGTAGCAAGGAAGTAGTTCCTCAGGATTCAAATTATTGATCAGGTCCTCTCTGGGCTAAGAGCTATACAAGCACACAGTGAGAACAGGGTTGTCTTTTTTTTTTCCTGAATAGTTGTGTAGGTTCCTGCAATACATGCTTGCATGAGCACTTCTCATTCTGAATGAACATTCCCTCACACTAATAAGGGATCATGGGGAATATTGCTGCAAATACATACGCTTTGCTTTCCTGCCTGGAATCCTCTGTAAATTAGGATCAAAATCATGTAAGGAGAGATTAAATTTACAGTGGAGCACAAGATAAACAAATGAATTGAGGGTGATTTAATACAGCACCACACTATTTTACATGTTCAAAACAGTTCAGCACAGCTATCATTCCTGGCATTTCAATTTCTGTCACTGTGTAAGATTAAATCAATATTAACAACATCGATATAATACAAACGATAATAGCTTAAAACTCATATTTTCCTGCTAGAATTGAAATTTGATCTCATTATTTGGATTGCAGAGGTTCTTTCTACAATCTGTTAAGTGGACCATGTGACAGACATGATAGTCTTCAACTTCTACTCTTTTCATGGAAATGTCAACAAAAAGAAAACGAGCATATTAGAACACAGGTGTACCTCAAAAGCGCTTCAAAGGTATGGACAAAGACTCTGAAGGCTTAAGTCTTCTGATGGGTCAAATACTTATTAATAAGTCTGAAATTTCATTGATGGGTTTCAACTTTTTTTCATTTAGCAAGACTTCTGTTATGAAACCATCACAGACTAATTTATAAGCATTTGTTCAACTTTTCCTTTATGAATCACAAATCATAACCTTAAAGAACTCTGTGTAAGAGATTTTTACAGCTAGACAGGACTTCAATATAAATCAGAAAATTGAAGAATTTTAAGAGTAGTCCTGAAACAAATAAAGGATAGCTAGAAGAAATAAATGGACAAATCTTAAAACATTAAACAAAGGAGAAACAATTTCTTGCTCTTTTCAAAGATGTCATATTGCATTCTTTATTCTACTTCTGGAAAATAAGGCACTGACGACCAGGAACAATTGATTTTCCTTCACAGCTGTTTTCTAATTACATCTGAACACTCAAAATTCTAATGCCGTCACTCAGCTGTACAAGGAATCTCTTCAATTAGTTTTCTTATTATAGCAAGTGCCCTGTTGTCCTGCTTCCCACATATGTATCAAAGGTCTGTGGTGCTTTTATTGTAAATCCTGTCTTTTAGGTATACCGAAAGAGTCAGACATTTTACACTGCAATGAACTGGAATGAAACTCACAAGTCTCCAGCACAGATGCACTTGTAGAACTTTTTCTTTCCTGCACCGTTTGTCTTAGTTCTCCTAAATTTTAGGTATCATATATTCATTAACTTCTCAGAGCTTCAACTTCCTATATATTCATTTGCCTATATAGACACATCCATGTGTATGTGAATATGCATACTTAGAGAGAGACAAATGCACAAGTGCATTAATACCTATGTATGCTGTAAGGTCAAGGATTCACAGACCATGTTATGAAAGACAAAGGACTGATTGCTCAGTGTTCTGAATAATTTTTATGGAAAACCTGTAAAAAATTGACAGGGAGAGCCACACCTGAAGTTCAGAAAAGG
Organism: Corapipo altera; assembly: GCF_003945725.1. Taxonomy (NCBI): domain Eukaryota; kingdom Metazoa; phylum Chordata; class Aves; order Passeriformes; family Pipridae; genus Corapipo; species Corapipo altera. The sequence goes on from NW_020884874.1 coordinate 23,074,455, forward strand.
AACCACAGAGCTTCTGTGGAGTTCTTCAGGTATTATATGCAGTTACAAAACAAGGGCAACAAGGACTTTTTTTGGTTTGGTATTTTTCTTCCAAGAGTGTCTCTAATTCTGGCAATTCAGTAACTATTTTGTGCTCAGAGATTTTTTTACCCTTTTACTCAAGTAGAGAGTAATCCCATATCTCTGTAATTTCATGTATGCTATATTTTATATACGCCAATCCTGGTTTCCAAACACTAAAATTCTATTTGTATTTTTATATATTTCCACATCCATTAAATTATATAGAAATATCTGAGGAATTAGATATAAGTATAAAGACTCAGATTTCATTTTATAGCAAATTATACCCAAAATCCTAAAGAAGCAGCTTCCAGAAGATTCTCAAAAGCCCTAGCTACACTGAGTGGATTTCCTGCAGTTCAGGAATGCATTGAGGTGAGGGTTGAGGCACACAGTTGTAAAACCCTGTAAATTCAGGGTGCAACTGAATTGGGACCAGAAAGAAAAGTGTTAAGATTCTTACAGCCTTATTCTATTAATTTTACTTGTAAAAAAGAAAAGGGTATATTTTATGCCAGATAATGAGCAATTCTATTGTGCTAATATGCTAATGTTTTGTGACATTTTAGATATAAATAGAGTTATTTTATTATTTGTTGACACATAACAGAGAAAAGGCTAAGTAGATCTGTCCTTATTTTCCTCTACTTATAAAAAGGAATAAAACTGTTATCAGAAATGTTATATTGTGCTAGCTGATAGAATTTTTTTAATATCAGGTGATTAATATTGTTAACGATAATGCAGAATCTTCCTCTTTCTCTTGGTTCTGTGTAAGACTGACTTTGTGGTACTATATTCAACCTCCTACAAAATACTGGATTTAATAGGCTCTCAATTAAAAATCTGTAGTAATGATATGTTTCGTTTTACTCTTTTTCCTTTTCTTCTAGAAACAAGGATATCTCCAAATGCTGTTCCTAACACATCATGTGAAGTAATCTTCTCTGCCAGTCCTTTTTCCTTATGCTATATGGTACTTTGACAGTATTTGTGTTTTCTTGTAGTCTTTTGTTGTCTATTCAGTATATCCAGACCTGTAATTGTAAGGATCAAATAAATGTTGCTCTTGTTGTCCTCAACGGTATGGTTCAAATAAAAGTATACATTTCAGTTAAGGGCAACACTTGTTGCTGTTAGCCCTTGTCAGATTTGACTAGAGAAAATGGTGTTTAATTCCACAATAAAGCCTTTCCTTCAGAAGTCACAGAGCCCTTTGTCTTCTATCCCCAATGTCTACTTCCAAATGAATTTTCTGTCTTTTTACCTCTCTCTCTTTGGAGTCACAAATAGATCAGAAAATTTCAAGGATTTAAACTGTGATTTTTTTTACCTGAATCTGCTATGTTTAATGGCCAGGGATCTGGAAGCTGTGATGCTCTCTTATTTGGCTGTACCCACCAGCTACTTTGAGCCTGACAGTATCAGTCTTTTAAAACTGAAGAATGGTTTTCGGTGTGACCGGAGCATATTTTGAGTATGGAGACAAACTTCACTGAATGCTATTTCATACCCCCAAAGGAGTACAAGATGAATTTGAACCAAGTGTTCCAGATTAATGTTGCAGTAGGCGCTATGAACAAGACCTTTGAAACCAATTTCTAGATTGGCACATGGATTGAAGTAAAGCGTTAAACCAAATGAGTGCAGAAAATACATTGAATGTAATGAATTTCGTTGTCTAATGAGTAGAAAAATGAAAAACCTAGTCAAATCAAAGTGACTGGTATTGTCCACAATACTCTATAGAGGAAATTGAAGCTGTAACTTTGTTCTTTGTCACAAATAGCTCTACTTCAATCCTTTTCCCTTCATGCTTATTCTGTGCTCTATAATATAAATATTTCAATCATCTTACTATGATTATGTTTAAAGCCATTGCTGAAACAGAAATTAATATCTCCTAACACTGTGTATTCCTATCAGGCTCTTATAATCAGCATGATCGCTTAATTAGCATGTTTGTTTCCACTAGGGTATACCAATTAAGAGATATAACCAGACTGCTGTACATTCATATTAATACTTTTCTACGTTTCAAGTAAGATCACACATTTCAGCAGGTGTAGCTTTTAACAGTAATGGAAGATTTTCCAAAGGATATTGAGCTATTTTGCCATCTGTTTCTTATGCTGGTATTCTTAAATTACTAGAAACTAGACATTAGGTGGGGTTTTTTTAGAGTTTCCAGAATATTAACTTTATTTTATAGTTTTCACAGATGCATTCAAGTTAATATTTTAATAAAAATGGAGCTGACCTGACTAATGATTCCTCAGAAATGCTACTTCCACAATCCGACATCCCAAGTCATTTTGCTTTTGTGTGCATACAGTGCTAGGTAGTTAAACTAGAAACATTTGCTGAAAAACTAATATGTTGCATCCTTTGTTTCTCTCTACTCTGAACATAAAGCTCAGAGCTTCTTCTACCTTTTCTAGTTTTAATGCTGTAAAATATATATTTGATTCTGTTCATTATGATCTTGCTAAAAAAAGTGACAAGTTTACATTTGCATTACATGCAAAATTTACATTTATTTCCAGTGAATCTTGAATTGAGGACAGAGTTACCTAAAATTGTTATACTGTCTTCACTACTATTTAAACTTGTTTTGTCAAATTCTTATATTCACTTTAAAATCCGTTCTGTATTTTGAAACCGTTCTCTTCTAGAAGGACAAAATTTCAAAAAGGAGGGTTTGCAAACACTAAAATGTTCTAATGCATAAAGTATTCACAAAAGTGTTCATTATCATTGCCTAATTATTCTGAAATTTCCATGCACAAAAGTAGGTGTATTTTATTTGAATTTTTTTTTTATATACTTGTGTACATTTTCCCAGTGTAAACCTTGATTTTTTGCTAGATTTCTACTAATTGATCTGTTATACATCTAAATAGTTCTTTTAGAATTATTAAGCCTAAAGAAGACACTATTAAATGCACAGTATTGTAAGTCTCAAGCACAATTTCTGTGATATCTTGATGTCTTGTGTGTCTCCCAATTCAGGTCTGAGTCTTAAACAATCACAGTATGTTTTATAGCCTTTTCTTTCAGCAATTGCAGTGTTGCAACTGCTAGAAGGCTTTCCAAACCATTCTCTTCAATAATGACAGCTTAGTTAGTAGACAGTTCTGACCACTCTGCTGTTTTTCTAATGGGTATGATACTGATTCAAAAGTAGTGGCCATTTTCACAAATTCACAACTCCATGAGTTGATATTTCAAGAAACATGAAATAGACAATTGTGCTATAGAACTAAATTGGTTCCTCTTATATAGTGACTTTAGAATGAGATTTATAAAAATGAAATTCTCTTTCACATTCCATTTCTCAATAGCTTTTAATATATTTCACTCTTTTTATGAAATACACGTATGTACTGGTGGCTGTGTAGTCATATTTCTTTAAAACCTGTCACTGTAAAGCTGTTTTTGATAATGTTGTGCCAAACTGAAAGCATTAAGTCTGTAATTTCTCAGAAGAAAATTGGGTGAATATTTTTTTTTTTAGGAGGAAGGGGACAAGAATTTCCCTAAAACATTGTAGTACTGTTATAGAAGCAAAGACTTACTCTTTGTGGGAATACTAACATCAAGGTGTACCTTCTACATCACGTCTGACCTCTTCCTAAACAGGGAGGGATTTTCCCTCCAAAATATCCACTTGTGAATGCTCATTTGGGCCTTGACACAATTAGGCCAGCATATTCGAAGCCTTTTTCATTAGGAGCTCAGTCTCAGGACTGCAAGGCCTGGATGAGACTTCACCTACGGATAAAGCTCAGACAGTTAATCTTCTGTCTACTTCACAGTCCCTGACTCCATACATTTTGGGACTCATTGAAGAAATGTGTTTGTATCAAAAATGTTTCACCTTTTGCACATTTAATCTAAACAGACTGGTGACTTTATTGCAACAGTGATTTGAATTGGTATTCATTTCCAAAATAAGACTCCTAAATGTAGGCACCTTTTGATAAGTATCCACACATGTAGTAAGTGACTGAAGTTCAGTTAATGGAATTAATGGAGATCTAGGGGTCAGCTCAGTTGCTTAAGTATTGTCATCTAGTGCCAATAGAGGCACCTCATGGTGTCCCAACAACCATCAAAATCCCACAATCACAGAGCTATGAAACTCTCTTAAATCCTGTGTCATCTCTGTCCTCACCACATCAAATATTGCTGTCAAGTGAATGATGCCTCTGATCTTTATGCATGTCAGACATGAAGAGTGATTGAGTTCATCCTAAAGTAGACACCAAGCAGCAGCCTGTTTAAGCTCAGGCTTGCCCTAGTTCTTAGTTTCTACTTCTTCAGGATACATTGTTATGCAAATAATCCTATTTTAAACAACAGGCGTAGAATCCTTTATAATTATGCCTCATTCAATTGCTGCTCATCATGTCAAACATAGGACAAAAAATGTAGGATAACAGACACTAAATGGGAGAAAGCCAGCATACATTTTCTAGGAAGAATGGATTCAACAGCATGCAAAGTGAAAAAAAAAAAAGAAAAAAACATAAAACACCATCCTTGCAGATGAAAAAATCATTATGGGCTTCTAGTGATAATTTTTTCTCTGCAAATTTTCAAGAGCGGTTTTCAAATGCAATTCATTATAAAAATAAGACAGGAAGATGCTCTTTTTGTGTCTCTAAAATTCTGATGTTTTCAAGGTGCATCCTATTCTGAAGCCCTCAGAAATCATACATGTCACAGGCTTGAAAAAAACCTCAAACCAAAACCACAAAGAAAAGGCACACTGGACCACAGAAAAGTTGCTAATATTGAGTAATATGTAGGAAAGAAACACATGTGGTTTCTATTCATGAATTAGATGAGGATCTGAATTCTGCAGCTTCAGTTTCCAAGTCTAATTTCTCTCTTCACAAAATTCTTGAGATAATAGACTCACTATAAGCAGAAATTACATATGGAATATAAGATAACATCTGCAGCTAAAGACTGAAATTGGAAGACTTTGGAAAAAAGACTCAATGTGGATAAATTTTGTTGGAAAATTCTTCAGCCTTCTTTACCTGACACTGGTCTGACTTTGCTCTCATAAAAAGCACTGCTATCTTTACTGTTGCCAGCGATTTCTGAGGAGTCATTGTTTAAAGGTAAGACCAAAATATATAAGAGAACTTAAGTTTTTCAGAAGGTAAGGTCTCAGAAGAAGAGAGGTCCCAGCTGACTGGAAGGTGGCTAGTGTTGTACTGATTTTCAAGAAGGGCAAGAAGGACGACCCTGGAAAATACAGGCCTGTCAGTCTCACTTCAGTGCCGCATAAGATCATGGAAAAGGTTATTCTAGGTGGTATTGAAAAGCACCTGGGGGACAACATAGTCATCAGTCACAGCCAGCACGGCTTCATGAGGGGGAAGTACTGATTTCCTTCTATGACAGGGTACTCACCTAGCTGGTCAGGAAAAGCCAGTACATGTAGTCTTTTCTCACAGTATCATTCCGGAAAAAACATCCACCATGCAACTAAGTAACTGTATTATGTGATGGGGTAAGCAACTGGCTCACAGTCAGGCACAAAGAGCTATACTGAATGGGGTAACATCAGATTGGCGACCTGTCACTAGTGGAATTTCACAGGGCTCCATCCTTGGACCAGTGCTCTTCAACATCTTGATAAATGACTTGGATGCAGGACTTGAAGGAATACTAAGTAAGTTTGCCCATGACACTAAACTGAGAGAGGCTGTAGACTCCCTCGAGAGCAGAGAGACCTTGCAGACAAATTACATGACTGGGCAATCACCAATTGTATGAAGTTTAATGAGGGTAAGTGCCAGAATCTGCACCTGGGAAGGGGAAACCTCGGTTGTGTTTACAGAATAGGGAACAAGAGGGTGTAGAGCACTGCTGAGGAAAGGGACCTGGGAGTCCTGGTCAACAACAAGTTGAATATGAGTCAGCAGTGCTGTGGCAGCCAGGAGGGCCAACTGCGTCCTGGGGGGGCATCACCAGCTGGTCAAGGGAGGTGATTGTCTTGCTCTGCTCTGCACTGGGGCGGCCTCACCTCGAGTCCTGTGTGCAGTTTTGGGCCCCACAATAAAAAAAAGACATTAAGCTATTAGAGACCATCCAAAGGAGGGTTGCATAAGTGGTGAAGGGTCTGGAGGGGAAGCCTTATGAGGAACAGCTGAGGTCACTTGGTCTGTTCAGCCCGGAGAAGAGGAAACCTGGGGGAAGACTTCTCTGTGACCTTCAACATCCTCTCAAGGGGAAGCCAAAGGGCACTCCTCACTCTTATGACCAGTGACAGGACTTGAAGAAATGGCATAATGCTGAGTTAGGCGAGGTTTAGGTTAGATATCAGAGAAGGTTTTTCATCCAAAGGGTTGTTGAACACTGAAACAGGATCCCCAGGGAAGTGGTCACAGCACCAAGCCTGCCTGAGTTCAAGAAGCGTTTGGACAATGCTTTCAGGTACATGGTGTGATTCTTGAGGTGTCCTGCACAGAGGCAGGAGCTGGATGATCCTGATGGGTTGCTTCCAACTCAGCATATTCTGTGATTCTATGATAATTTCTCCAAAACAGAGAAAGATTTCTGTATGTTTACTAGTAAACACTTGAACAAGGATTATCTGTCTGATTGACAACAAATGCTACGCTAGGGCATGTGATGATATTGTTTTCAAGAGTCACTTTTAGTGACTACTGTTCTGCATAAAGTCACAGTTAATGTTTCAGTATGGATTTGCAACCTGAGACTAAATATTCACAAGATATGATGCTGATCGATCTGTGTGATTGCCACTTCTAAGAATGGAAAAAGACTGTCACAGTGTGTTGCAAATCCTGATCATATTCTCTAAGCAGAGCAATAATAAATCCAGATTTTTCCTGAGGATATGTAGGGCTGTTGATCTAAAGCAGCAATAGTAAAAATAATCCCCTAAGTCTATGAGCAATGTTTTGAAATATGAAAATGTCTGTTTAACTATGAGGAATGCTCAGGAGTTACTTTTTGTCACCTTGACTTTGCTTTTGGATACCCTAAGTTTAGTTAGGTTAGGATTGAGAGAGAAAAAAAACAGATGCATCTGGAGTGAAGCTGTAAAAAGAGATTATGGAAAAAAAGTGTAAGATGCAGAGAACTTTGCTGTGGAACACTTTGCTGGGGCTTGCATAGGGCTCAGTCTACATTTAGGGTTAAGGTTTACATTAAGGAATGGACCAGGTTTGAGAGTGGGTTTGATAGAGAATGTCAGAATGTGCAACGTGGAGCTTCAAAATGAGGATTTCCTGAAGCAACTTTAAAACAATTCGTAGTGCCATAGAAACGCAGTTTCGTCTTATAATTCAACAGAAATAGAAATAATAAAAACCTGATATTTTTATCTTCTTATTATCCTAAATCATCTATTCAGTATTAATCTTCTTGCATAATTCTGTTCAGAATTTACATGTTGATTTCTTTCAGTATGTTTAAAACTGCTTGTTGATTTTGTCACCATGAACTCCAATATCTGAGTTGCAGCGGTTTACCTTAAAGATTAGTTTTAGTTGGCTTTTTAGGTAACTTTGTTTTTTATTATTTCAATAAGGATGGAAAAACATTAATATCTACCCATATGGAACATTTCAAGCAAATTATGAGGGAGAAAAGGAAAAAATAGATGGAACTGGACCGAGAAAGAGCTTATTTTTAGTAAGTAGATTCCTATTTGGAATCTATCTGTAACTGTGATTCCTATGCCAGCTATTAAATATTTTGCCTTGTTTCTCATTTGAATTTGACTAGTTTCAGCTTCTAGGTACTGGTTCTGGATATAACAAAACCAAATGTCTTCACCTTTTAAAGAACCTGTTGATCCCTGACATTTTCTTCCCAGGGCAATACAGCTACACTGTAATCAGCTCATATCTCAATCTTATCTTACAAGCACTTACACCTCCTTTGCAAAAGCTTTAAGGAGTCCAACATTCACAGGGGTTTTTTGTGGCACTTTGCTGAATCTTGTGCAGAAGGTTCAATTTTACAGCATTACAAACATAAGAACTGTGAATGGCATTCCGATACTGAACCTCTCTAAACCTTATAATAGAGAGAAATTCAGTGTCTCGCTTCTACTTTTCCTATTAGTCTTTTTGCCACACTATCTCACTGACAGGAGACATTGAGTTATTTGTCCACTATGGCTCTTGTTTCCGTTCTGGAATCTTGATTTTTATTGTACAGATCTGTCTTCCACATAAATTTCCAGTACTGCTTGCTAGAAAACATTTGACTTCTTATTTGATTCTATTGAATCTAGCTGTGTGTAAGTGATCCCATTTTATTTAGAAATTATCCACCAACCTCATTTCTACATCTTCCTCTTTATTACTGGTTGCTCCAATCTGTTCAACATCCATCAGTTTTATCCATGATTCCTGTTTATTTCTAAACAACTGCTAAGTACACTGCATAAAAGTTGGATATCCAATAATCTAATTCTTATGGAGTTCCACCGGAAACACATACTCGGTGCTTCTTCTCCATTAGCACATAGTCTCTTCAGATCCATATGTTGGATAAATTTTTTATGTGATTTGTTGATATTGTGTAGTGTTAATCAGAGTTCTGGGTCACACTGCGTCATATGCCTATCATGGTCTGGATATACAATATCTTCTCTTTTACCTTTTCTAGCCAAATTTTTTATTTCATTAGACATTGGAATCTAAGTTGTATAAGATTATTTTGGCTGCCATTAATTGCATTCCTATCACTAAATTTCTTATCATTGAATTTTATACCAGCATTTTCATTATTGCTTAGGACCGATATAAGGCTTACCAGCTACTGACTATGGCAGATTAACAGTTCTTCAAGCTGCCGGAATTTTCATATTTGGAGATTTATTAAAAAGAACATCAGAGGTGCAGACTTTTCCTCAGCCAAATTTTGAGGACTCTTGAATATTATCTTAATTGAATATATTTATTCATGGTAGATGATGCTTGAAGTTTAGCAGCATGTAGTGCTGTGATTTTCCACTACTTTTATATCCTAAAATGTAAAATATACTCTCAATTTTTTTTTCTGAGAAATGAAGTCACTACCTCATAGGGAGACAAGACACAGGCATCAGTTTCTCTCAGCAGGAACCAGACTCTGTTGCTGCCACAAAGATGAGAATTTAACTTGGACTTGTGTAAGACAGCAGTTTTAAGTTACTCTGGAAGAATCTCTGGAAACAACAGGGAGTCTCAGTTTTTCAACAGTATCTTGTTTCAGTATTGCTGTTTTCCTGAGTTTGGAACCATAGTCTCACTCCCTTTCCCCACTTGGCTTTTTGTGAATTCATAATAGACAGTGCCTGACATTTTTCTCAGTCACTACAGAGCTAGTTTATACTTCATTTTTCACATTTCATTTTCTTGGTTAGTATACTAAGCAGGGGTACTTAATGAATATATTCTCTTTTTCATTTACTGAATGACTACTAATAATAATTTTGTCATATCTAGCTTTCTAGATATTGCTCTTAGGTGGTTCTCTCAGCCAAAAATTTATTCTAGTGTCCTTATGTTTCTTTATCAGTTTTCAAAATTTCATCCATTCTACTTATTACTATCCTGGCTATTTTCTGTTCTCATGTATGTTTTCCATATTTATGAGAAATCTATGTATAGATAAAATCATATTTATGTAAATATAGTATCTTAGATACATCAAATAAAATAATCATATGTATTTTTTTTGTTTCTATTTCTGTCTCCTGTCTTGCCCTGTTTCACTAATGAACTTCTACAAAACATTGTTCTTCATGATTATAGAACCATAATTTTTGCATGCTAACTAATTCTTTTCAAAAACTCCTTATTTTCATTCACATTTCTCTCACAATCTATCTTCTTCTAATTCCTTACATATTTTCATATTCTTTAAAAAATTATATATTTACAGTGTCTGTCAGAAGGTCTTGAATGCTGAAAGGATCAAAACTCTAGTACTACTAATAATATAAAATATTAGCTTTTTTCCTCTGCAGTGCAGTTCCCAAGGTCACCTAAAGGTGTTATTTCTCATGAAAGCCCCAAAAAGATATTATAGCTGTTACAGGCAGAGAAAGATGTTTTCCTGATTTTGTAAGTTTATGTGCAAAATAACAAATAAATAAACAGTTATTTTGGGCTGAGAACCCTAAGCAACAAAGAGCTTATTTCAGCTTTATGACATGACATAGGCCTTGAAGAGAGCTATTTGCACTCTGGTTTCTCTGTTACATAGTGCACCAAATGATAAAGACCTAAGTGCAAGGGCTCAACAACTCCCAATTTTGTCAAAAATCTAAATGTTTGAATATTTTTCCAAGTGTTAGTAAATCTGAGGAGAAAAAATAAGGAAAATAGTAAAAAAATGGTATAAGATGGATTTATTAATAAAATTTATGTTTTTGGAAAACTAAGCAATTTTACCCTTTTTGTCAATGTATTATCAACTGAGAAAAAAAGGGGGAAAATTTGACATGGACTGACCTCTCCAGTATGTTTCAGAGGCTGATCTGAGATACAAATTCTAAAGATGGAAAATGGGTTCTGTTTTTGAGAGGTATTGTACATGTGCTGTTGAGTAATTGGTTTACATTTTGTTTAAAAAATAAAGAAATTTCTTTTACATAGGTTTGTGAATATATATTTAGAATAGACTATATAACCTTGATGGGTATTCAGGAAATTGTAATCAAGCTGTTACATTCAGATCATTTTCTGTACTGAATTGATGGAGCAGTAGATAAAGCTTCAATTACAGTCACAGAATTGTAATTTTAATTGGAAAATTGCATAGTCAGTGTTCACTATGACCAGGAAAAAAAATTAGACTAATGAAAGCAGCAACTAACTCATTTTTGAGATTACACACATTTATTAATTAAAGAAACCATCTTTTTGATTATAGCTGTTAAAATGCCTTTTGGGGGCTGTATTAGAAAGAGTACTTTTAGATGGTCTGGGGAAACATAACCTAGAGGCAGGAAGGTAACAGGCCCGTATTCTGTGTTGTATATATTATTTAACATGGGAATTTTAGTACTTTCAACTAGTGAGCATGTTTGCTCAAGTTAGATGCTTTACAAATTTAGGAGAGCAGAGCCTTAATACCTTACTGAAATAATGAATATTTGAACTCTGCAGGAGTAAAAAATGGTTTAGACTTTTCAAATATGTCTAAGGATTTTGTAAACCATCTCCCATAAAATTTTGTGCCCCTAGGCAGCTTTGAAGAATATCCAGCATAGTAGGTAGTGTTATGTCTTTAGATTACACTGAACTTTTAGAGGAAGTGACTAGTATTCAAGTAAGATCCCCTCTTATGGCCTATGGATTTATTACCTGTGCTTACAGGTTTAGCATGGCCCACTTGTAATTTATCGTACCAACTACATCAACACTGTTTGCCATCTTTAAGTAATCACTTTTGAAGTTTTAGTACCTATAGTAAAAATTGAAGCTTGGGAAACTGTAAATATTGGCAACTTGATTTAAAATTATAAAAGGTAGAAGTGATTCTGGTGATCTCATTAGACATAATCCCTCAGTAGAAATTACAGCGTCTTTGGTGAAACAGTTATGCATCTGGAATGGTATAATACTGATATAACTCAAATCATACTCCAAAGGAGTCTGGAAAGATAGATGAAAATAAGATGACATTTAGAGATGTATGGTATTTCCATTTGGAAGCTTTTATATTTTGGGAATATTTTGATTTAAGAAAACATATGAAATACAAATAGTAGATGAAATAAAGATGGAAAATGCATCTTAAAACTGGGACTCCAGATGAGAATTTCTATCTACCAAGGAGAGAGGTCCTAAACAACCTTGATCAGTACCTCCCTATTGATATCATTTTAACTTCATAGTGAATGTTACAATTTGAGCTGTCTGATCCACTCCTTACTTTCTCCTCTTGCTCAGATTGGGGCTATATCTGGCTTACTGAACAGAAAGTAAAATAAGGTTGTGATCCACAGAGCACCCAGTTACTCTTTGTACATTTTTACCACTGCAATAAATACATGTTACAGATCTGTGCATATCTGCTCTTTAACATGCAAAGAATACCAGAAACATCGTTTAGACAGTAAGCTAATGAAAATTGTAACAGGAAAGGTGTTTAATACTGAAAAGTTCCTGTGAAGGAGATTTCATTTTAGCATACAAACACTACTAGATGCATGTTCAGGAGATATGGAGTGGTAAGAGGCATGTTTTCCATACTAAAAATGTGAAGAATGCATCCCTTGTTTTTACAGCAAGAGAAAGAAGGTTTCTGCTTTTGTGTCTGTGAAAGTAACTTCTTTCTGCATGCTTGTCATTCCAGTTCTCTTTACTTACCATTTATGACAACAAACATAATGGAACTTGGAAGCTTATAATCTCGTTTTTTATCATTCTTTTAGCTGCATCCTGAAGCTCATGAAGCTCCTCTTGCAAGTACAGTATTTGTACTTTTTCATTTTCTCATCTTCTTCTCCTCAGCCTAAGAGTTATACCTCTGTTCTCTTCAATATCCTAGAATTGCTATGAATAGGGCTTTGTCATAGGAATTCTTCCCCTACTTATTGCATAAACATGAAGCAAAATAATTCTAGGAAAAGAAAGTATGATTTATGGTTTAGACAGCTAGAACTGCCTAGCAGAAATTAATTTATCCCCATATCCATGAGAATGTCCTAACATCGTGTTAGATATAAGTCACCTAGAACTTGGTTTTCAAATGCTTGTTTTATTTTTAGTGTCCACAAAGATTTCTTATCTGTTTCTCAGAAATACTGTGTTCCTACCTCTGTTATTGAATTGCACACAACTTGTGCTTTGGATAAATAATACTGCAATGCAATAAGTTGTAAAACAAATCAGGCCATCTTGAGTTGGACATTCAAAATGGCAGCAATCTTTTGGAGAAAAGTATACATGGATCTTACCTCCTTTTCTATTAAATGGGAATGATCATATGTCATGTCACAAAAATACCAAGAAGATGAATAAATTATTCCTTTGATACACTCAAATACTATAGCAGTGTCATGGAAAAATGCATGAGAAAATTAATAATTCTGTATTCAGAGGCTCAATTAAATGGTATGCAGTAAACAAAGCATAGTGTCGAACCCTGAACAAAGGGAGGGGAATGAAAGCCTGAGCTGTTTCTCATAAGCTTTTCCAAGCAATGAAAGATCCAGGAGACGGTCAGAAACAGTACAGTGTTTAATGAACAAATGTTCTATACACTAAATTAAGCATTATCAGAATTAATTCTGGAATTTCCTAAGTTTAGAGCTCTTTACTTTTAACCCCAATACTCTCTAATATATTTTTGGATGCACTCTATCAAAGGTAATCTTGAATGCTTCAGTCAGTGTAGTTCAATTGTACAAGGCTGTACAAAAACACTGTGACAAGGACTGCCCTTAAGTAGTTTTCTGTATAAATACGTGCAGTTTTTTGAGAGTGCTTCACATGTTTTGGATTTTTTTTTAATAAAAACAATGGGGTTTTTTGTCTTGCTAAGGATTTCAAAGTGGCTTGGAGATGAGGGCAGCCAAGTGTCTCCACCAAAACAGCTATCTGAAGAATTGGGTTACGATGGGGTTCTCAGCCGGAGGTCAGTGTTACAGCCACCCTGCCCTGATCATGTTGCTGAAAGGGAAAAGAGTCTCCTCTAAATCCTAGATAGACAGAGCAGGCTCCTGGTAGTGAGAGAGAAGGTTCTGATATAGAAAGATTGTGATTTTCTGAGCCATAAACTATTGAATGGCACATGTTTTACTGCAGATATTTGAATGTTGTTTCAGAAAATATTTTCTGTAAGTTTCGGAAATCTCCACCTTGCCTCTATAGACAGCCCTTAGCCCAGTATTTTGTGCACACAAACTGAGCAGTCTTATTCTTGCTGATTGATTTCCAAATTGATATTGACTTTCCAATTCACATTCCCCTCGCTGAGTACCGTCCATTCATCCATCTATCGTATTTCTAGCATGCTCATCACTGTAGCCTGTCAAGGCCTTACATAAATCATCTGAGGCATAATCATATGTCAGATACCTATGCAAATGATTATTCTGTTTGCCAGTCACTGTAATCTAGTAACTTTCAAAAGCACAGAAACTGTAATCCCTTCTTTTCTCTTGGCACTTGGCTGTACAATCTATTCATCTCGATCTATTTGTTTATTTTAACCTTCCTGTTTTCTTCACTGAGAGTAAAAATCACACTTCAGCTGAAAAAGAGCTGATGGACACTACAGCAGTCCATACAAAATACAAAGGAGGAATTTCATGCCTGTGAAAACATCATGTGTTACACTATTGTACTTCAGAGCAATATATAGAACAGTGCATCTTGACTGAATTTATATAATTCAGCTTAACATATGCTCTTGGAAAACAAAACAAAACAAAACCCAAAACCAAACCAAACCAAACCAACCAACCAACCAACCAAACAAACAAACAAAACAAACAAAACAAACAAACAAACAAAACCACAGCAAATCAACCCACCCCTGAAAATCCCAGATTTTCAGTTCCTAATGTTTTTTGCAAGATTGAATTAAACTTTCAATAAAAAGAATGACATGTTATTGCTGTATTGATGGTAAATTATTATAAATTTAATTTCAAGTAGAAAACTTAAAAGATACATGAAAAACTTCTATGATTGACTTGAATAATGGTGTGTCTTTTACATTAGTATGGCTAAAAAGTGGAATTCATTATTTTCTGTCATTCAAGAATTTTCTTGAACATTTTTCTTTTTTATGAACTAAAAAGAATAAATAAATATAAAGAGAGCCATTTGGGGGGAAGAAAAAGAGCTATTTAAGAAAAACATCTTTGTTATCAACATGGTATTCTTTCTCAATATGATATCATGTTGAGAGTGAATATTTGGTATTTTTCTGTTCCTTTTAACAAGTAAGTGTTACATTTTAATACAGATATTTCTCTTACAATGTCATTCCTTTCTTTTAGAGACAAAAGAAGTGTGTCACATTGATTTGCTTTGCCCATTTCCGTCAGAATTACAAAAACAAATTGTTTCAGTTTTAAATTTCAATTAAAACATATTTAAAATTATTCCCCTGAACCAGTAAGTACTCATGAGTATCTTCCACTACAGTGAAATTTAATAAACATTTCAGAAAACCCAACACACATTTTATAAACAGGGACAAAGACCCACATGTGTAAAAGACAGTGTGTGTGCTTTAACATTACCATTCAACATTCTATTGTGTTCTCTCATACTTGTAAAAAGAGCACACCTGAAAACTACGGTAAGCTATAGCAGTGATAGTTGTACTAGTCAACAAAAAATGTAATTATAATTACTCATTAAAAGTCATATAAGTTTGAGGGGGGGGAAATTAGTAGAACAGAAAGGAAAAGGAGAGAAAACACAACATACCTACTTAATTATTACAATTGTTAGATTTATTAACAAGAAATAACTAAAACATCTACAGATGCCCTTAAACTGATTCTTTGGTCGGAACATGAAACCCTAAAAATCCCCTCATTTTTTAGCTGTTTGTCAAGGTTGTAATAAAAAGTAGTGATTTTTTTGCCATCAAATAAGCATTCTGCAAACCCAGTAGCGGAACACTTGAAACATTGCTCAAGATTTTATTTTCTATCACCGATAGAAATGCGTAATTTTATATATACATGTTTTTCAACTAAAGGTAGAGTCATTTTTATGTTTTATACGTAACAGGCCCTCTCTTGAAAAGAATGCTTGGAGGATGATGGTTGCATGGGTCTTAGAGGTATAGTAAAAAGACATTGTCTAATTACCAACTGTTATGGCAACAAAATGGTCACAGCTCTTCTATGTGTTTTGCCTTTCATCAAGCCCCAAAATCAGACTACGTCATACTTCTGCCACTCTTGGATGGACTGGGGTGTGTGGGAAAGTGATTGCCAGCAAAGGAGAGGAAGATCGGGGTAGGATACAGAGAGACTGCCCTAGAAGGGGCAGTCTCTGGTCTCTGCCCTGGGATTTATCTCTGATTGCTTTAATCCGCCCATTGCCAGCACCAACAGGAATCAATGAGAAGAGAAACTTGCCCTGTATGACACATCTATTCTTTGCTTTTTCATTTATGTAATAGAATCAACCCTGACTTGGTTTTTTATCCTGAAGTGGAGGAATTCCATTTTTTCCTACATTTCCAATAAGTTTTAACCCAGAGAACTGGGTTAAAGAGAAAGTAACTTTTGCTCCAGGAACTGAAGGGATGAAAGTCTCAGACATTTCTTCTTAGGGCTGTTTTACCTAGGAGAGTCCAGGCTTACCTCCTACTGAGCAACCTGATCTTTCCATTCCTAAGTGTATCATTTCTCTTGTACATTTTAAAGGGGGTATATAAGTCTTCACAAGGTCTGGATCCTACCTCAAGTTGGATACCTTCCTCCTTAAGTGGACCTCATTTGTACTGACTAGCTGTATGAAGACAGAAACAGTGATAAATATAGTTCTTATGTTCTTATGACAGCCATGTTTCTCTGTAACTTCTAATTAAAGTGTTCATCCAACTACAATCAGTTCTAGCTCAATACCCAGTGGGACTTCTCAGAGGTTGTACTTAGGACTCTGCAAGATCAGAACTCACACCTTCAGGAAATGAGTGAAATTCTTATCCTGATGACACAGGACATTTTGGGGATAATGCTTTGTTAGTTGCAAGTTATTTTTGTCTTGGTACATTTTTAATATTTGTCACTGTCCTTCCAGTTGAAGGACATGGCTTTGATGATTTTGCTAAACATGCTAGGTAGGTGCATTTTTGATATATGGTATTCTTGAGTATAGTGAATATATCTATATTCAGTATGCATTTCTGACACGCAACATCACAGATACTGACAAATGATTGATTAAATTTGACAAAGGAAAATGAAGTATGTTTGACATAAAGCATCTATAGTGCATTTTCAATACTTTCCTGTGTAGCTGGGAAGAAAATTTATTTATCTATTTTCAACCTTATTCATTTATTTCCTCTTTACAATTATAAATAA